>NC_051181.1:123270026-123490958 GCF_013339695.2 Rhipicephalus sanguineus
CCCTATGTTCTCTTAATTTGGTTCGTTTTCTCTTTCTTTTTTTTTTTTTTCAAACTGCATGATTAGTGAAGTTTGGGACGTTTTATCGTATACAGTGTGTGTGTGTGTGTGTGTGTGTGTGTGTGTGTGTGTGTGTGTGTGTGTGTGTGTGTGTGTGTGTGTGTGTTGTGGTGTGGTGTGTGTGTGTGTGTGTGTGTGTGTGTGTGTGTGTGTGTGTAACCGATAACTTCACTGTCGTGTCACATTTTTAACACTTGAGTTACATGCATAGCTATATGTTAATCTTTATACGCCGTATGCGTGCTGACGCCAACATTGTTCGCGTGTTTGTAGCAGCGGCTACCTAATGCAATTGAAGACGTTATATGGGCGGAGCTGCCATAGTTCGGGACTGGAGCAAGTGCGTTTCTATGGACATCCGAACAAGACAGAAGGTCAGGGCAAGATGGAGGCTTGAAGGAATGACAAGTATGAAAAGGTGAGAGAAAATGTGAAGAAATAAAAAGAAACAGCGAATGTCCGTGTTCCTTTTCTTGCCCTGAACTATGGGAGCTCCGCCCATATAACGTCTTCAATTGCATTAGGTTGCCGCTGCTACCAACACGCGAATAATGTTAGTTGCTGCTCTAACGACAAGTCCGCTAGTCGAAATGTTGGCTCCAGCGACATTACCTGTTCAGCCATTCTTTTTTTTTTTTCATGTTTTCTCTGGCGTGTACATCTAGTTGTTCTGGGAGCAGAAGGCAACGAAAGTGCTACTCAGATACCTAACGTCAACAAGTCTGTGTGACCGCCTGTAGACCGGACGTGCTGCCCCAACAGTGCGCACGATTCTGCCCATATCTCTCTTTACCCTCTCATTCTCCGCCCCCTTTATCCCTCTCCCCCAGCGCAGGGTAACAAACCGGACGTGCGCCTGGTTAACATTTTTTCCATTCTTTGCTTCTCTCTCTCTCTTTTCACTTATATCACTTATTTCGCATCAGCACAAGTCTTCTGTTACCCGCTTTGTTTGAGAATGAAGTCGCTCCGTGCAAACAAAAGGAGGTCATTGTCAAGCCCTACGTAGTTTTGTTTCTTCCTTTTTTCGATGGCCCAGACCTTGAGCTGGCTCGGGGTTATTCAACCCCTGGTTCTGCGTGCGCAGTGGCTTTGAAGCGGGGTCGCCCCCCTTGACGACGCGGTGCGTGGAAGAGATCTGGCCTCGGCGCTAAGCGATCGTCAATCAACCTCGGCGGCCGGCGCGGCCACTTTCGTTTGCGTCACTCGACGGTCGCGCCCTCTACAGTGCAACACCGGCGGGTCCCTATCTCCGGATGCACTTAGCTCGTGTGTGTGCGCGCACTGGCGTTGTGCGACGAGCCCATGCCCTACGCACAATCCGCGGCAAACAGCGTCTATTGTGTATAGCAACCTTGCCAGACTGGCGCGTAAAGTATGTAGGAATCGATTGATATAAGGAGGAGGGGGGAGGAGTGGAAGGAGGCGGGGTGGGCACTGTTTGCGGTTCCATCATTATCAGCACTGGTTCGACATGGTGTAGAAACAAATCAAAAAGGCGGCTGGAAAACGAGACATATTGATCGGATAAGCGTTACCTAACTTTCTTTTTGACCGAGTCTCATTCGTCTTGTTGCTGTGGCGTGTGTGTCTAACCTTTATCGCTTAAAAATGTGCTTTTTTTAGAAGTACAGTGAAATTGTAGAGATAAGAGTTCTTCCTCTCGTTGGTAATAATAACGAAGGGCTTCACGATTTAGGGACTGGACTTGCGCAACGCTGACAGGTCGTTTCACGCGAATCTCGTCCGAGGAGAACAAAGGCGCGGCATTTGAGACCCCCCCCCCCCTCCGTTTATCAGCACAGAGCGTCAACTTTCTATTAGAATCAGTGACTGAAAGGCAAACCTGGTTCGTTAGGGATGGTATAGTCTGGACCTCGACAGCTAGGGGTCAGGTGACCTTAGTAGAAACGTCACGCGTGACGTCATTGGTGGAGCGCTGCACGTCGCTATCGACTCTGGCTCTGGCGGGCAGAATAGAAATAGTGAGGTTGCTGGCAACCCGTGTACTCGACCCTAGCACTGACGCTGGCAAAATAGCGACACTTATGCAGCGCCACGCAGAACCTTGCTTTTCATTCAAACTGCACACGGCGGTTGTGCGACGTCATACGTGACGTGTCGGCTGAAGTCACGTGATCGCGAGCTGTCGAAGTGCAAGGCGACTCTCCCGATTGGGAGCGATCAGCGCTCTCCCATGGTACAGTACATAGCACTCTTAATCGTCAAACTTTTTTTTTTCTAAAAACAATCACATGGGGCGTGCTGACGACGTATTTCCGGCGTTTTTGCGACGTACACTTGGGGCGTCGCCCAAGGTGTGCTTCTCCTTTGTGTGTGTGTGTGTGTGTGTGTGTGTGTGTGTGTGTGTGTGTGTGTGTGTGTGTGTGTGTGTGTGTGTGTGTGTGTGTGTGTGTGTGTGTGTGTTACGCTGCTAGCATGGATGCTAGCAGCCTCTCCCCTTTGCCAGGCACGAAACACATCAATTAGCTGTACTTTTACGTGGCGTAACATCGACTCGTTCCAGGAGATGTTGTAGGTTTCAAAGTATTCTTCGCAAATATGGTATGTGCGCAGCTGCCGCGTGTAACATGCCATAATTATTGTAATGAGACCGAAAGAGCATCGCATGTATATTCATACTTTGACATTTTTAAAGTGAATGTATGAATGAATGAGATGGAAGGGTTCAAAAACAACGAAAGGTAATTCAACGTGCTTATGCAACAGAAATATGCGTTTACGTAACCGCTGCGCCTTTAAAACCGGCATGCGCTTTTCCAACGTCGAGGACAGAGTGCTTTGTTTTTTACGCGTATGGAATTCTTAACGAAAAAAGACCCGAAGAGAGGCGGGAGCTAAAAATAGCAAGAAAAATGTCCGAACCCGCCTAATATGCACTCGCGTACCACCACTATTCACCCATTCGAACCGTAGTCGAGGAAAATTTCGCAATGTCCTTGCTTGCCCAACGGCGCTCGCCAAGAGGCCGTGAAGATGCGATCAAAGGAGACGCCGGCGAGCTGGGGCGAGTTGAATGCGTGTGGGAGTGTACTTATCGGCACGACTCGGTGCCCTGTACAACATTTCGCTTTATTATTCGCACGTACGTTCGATGTCTTTGAAAAGTCCGCCGCGCCTTTGAAATCTATAGCGTGTGAAAGAGCCAAGGAGGATTATAAAAGTGCTGGAGTGGAAGCACTCGCAACGAATTACCGGCGAAAGTGAAGCCATGGTTCGCCCCCGGTTTGTCTCGGAAACGTGCTCTTTTCGGGTGGCGCCCGCTTAGAGATAAAGTGCTTTTGCTCTGTTAATGTAAAAGCTAGTCAAATTATAGAATAAGAGATCGTTGTTCCCGATTAAAGTAACCTATCGTGATATGTATTGATGTCTTGATCTCCAATAAAATTAACATAGAGTGTGAGATTTCTTCAGGAAACTTGTAACACAAAGGCGCACGCCGAGAACTATCTGTCCCAAAGAAATTTGCCGTATTGGCCATACTCTATGTATTGGCGTGTGAAAAAAACGCTGAATTCCATTCGTTATGTGATCTTGCCACTGGTTAGATGGAGGATTCTTAGCTTCACTTTCGAGGCATAACTTCCAATAATAATATCTGGGGGCGTCCCAAAACAACGACATGATTATGAGAGACGCCGTAGTGGAGGGCTCCGGAAATTTCGACCACCAGGGGTTCTTTAACGTGGATTTAAGTCTAAGCACACGGGCCTCAAACATTATCGCCTCTATCGAAAATGCAGCCGCCGCGGCCGGGATTTGATCCCGCGACCCTTCGGGTCAGCAGTCGAGCGCCATAACCACTTGACCACCTTGGCGGGGCGCATAACTTCCACTCCAGCATTATGGTGAGAGCCGAGCGCCGTGCGGTTCTTCCTCTTTCTTTGCACGCCATTTTCGGCGCCTCGCTATTTCATGGCTCCAGCGGGACCGCTTTCTGGTTTGAAGAAAATGCGTCTTCAAAGTGGTTGAAAGAGGACGAGGATTTTTGGGGCGCGTGATTAGGACTGGGTGTATTGATGACGACGCGCGAAGGATGAGAGTGGGGCAGGCGTGGGCCGTGAAACGAGAAAAAAAGAAAGCTCCATCAATCTCGCTTCGCCAGTACTGCTGGCTTTGTTGCCGTGGCTTTTCGAACTGGGGCGAGCCTTGTATCTCTTATAAGTGTATGCTGGCAAGCTTCAGTGTAAAGTATTGAAAGAACGTATAGTATATAGTGGCTGCTTTCGCAAGGTCGACCGGCTGGCCGCTCTACACACTGTTGCTCTGGTGGCAACCTTGAGAACTTAATGGCGCAACGGGAAACCCAGTGCTGTTTCCTTTGGCGTTGCTCGGGCGATTACGCGGGAGATCCGGGAACGAGCCTTTCATTGTGTCTGGCCTGTTACGATGCGATGCGATGCGATGCGATGCGATGCGAGTGAGTGAGTGAGTGAGTGAGTGAGTGAGTGAGTGAGTGAGTGAGTGAGTGAGTGAGTGAGTGAGTGAGTGAGTGAGTGAGTGAGTGAGTGAGTGAGTGAGTGAGTGAGTGAGTGAGTGAGTGAGTGAGTGAGTGAGTGAGTGAGTGAGTGAGTGAGTGAGTGAGTGAGTGAGTGAGTGAGTGAGTGAGTGAGTGAGTGAGTGCACTCTAAGAAAAAATAAAGAGTCCTTTTACTCTACTCTTTTGGTTTGTCCTGACTTGCCACGTATATGACACTCTTTAAAGAGACGCTTGGACTCTGGAAATCATTATACTCTCGTCCGAGAGTCGTGGAACCCAAAAGAGAGTTCGCATATCTCTTTAAAGGGACACTAAAGAGAAACAATGAATTGGTTTAGATTGATAAAGTGTGCTCAGAGAACTCTTGTGTAGTTTATTTCACCACCATAGATTAAATATTAGAGGAGAAAACCAAGTTCGAAGTTTCATTTTTAAATTTCGCGCCGAACTTTGTAATTCGTGACGTAAAGGATTTCAAAGAGCATTTAACGTATTTTGGCGCAACTGGCTCGACGAAATTTCCACAAACTCGTTATGTCAAGTCTCTGGCCCCCTCAGAGGACAATGTACTTCGATTTAACCGATTAGGAACTACGTGGGCCAGAGCAGGCGCCGTCAAAAATATGTGACGTCACGGCACATATTTTTGCGGGAATTCCAAGGCGGCGTCGCCACCTGTATTTTCTTTTTGCGCGTTTTCTCGCTTATTAAGCGTTTTCTCGCAGCAAGCTTGGTGTTTTTGGTATCGTGGAAGACCACTTTACTAATGCGAGAAAAATCGTTTTGCGTTTAGTGTCCCTTTAAAGACATTCTGAAAGACAGGGCGTGCAAACACGGAAACAAGAAAGTCAGGACACCACAAACGCCGACTAACAACTCAAGAGGTGCTCAACGGCGGAAAAGAAAGAAAGCACGAAAACTTATCTGCGCATGCCCATGCAATAAGCGAACCTATCAACTCCCACGCGTGCCGGATTGATAGGTTCGCCTATTGCATGGGCATGCGCAGATAAGTTTTCGTGCCTTCTTTCTTTTCCGCCGTTGGGCGTCTCTTCAGTTGTTAGTCGGCGTTTGTGGTGTCCTGACCTCTTTCTTGTGTCCAAGTTTGCGCGCCCTGTCTTTTTAGAATGAATACTTACAGCACAGCTTTCTGTTATTCTAATCTTTAAAGGCAGTCATATGCGTGGCAAGTCAGGGCTCTCGGAAAAAAGTAACGCATACTCTTCGTTTTTCTTAGAGAAAGAAAGAGAGAGCGAGAGCGTGTGGTGTGTGTGTGTGTGTGTGTGTGTGTGTGTGTGTGTGTGTGTGTGTGTGTGTGTGTGTGTGTGTGTGTGTGTGTGTGTGTGTGTGTGTGTGTGTGTGTGTCGCGTATTAAACATATTCTATCAGGCTAGTTGGTACAGTACATAGAATAAGTGTGAGCGTTGTTCGTGTCTGTTCTTAGTACTCGTTCTTCTTCTCAAAGAGCTCCTAACTTGTATCGTTTTTGCGAAACGTGAAACTTGGACGGACACCTAACGCATTGCGTATTGACCCAGAGAAAACGTCGGCTAAGGCTATGTAACGAGACATGGATGTGAAAGTAATGGGCTGGAAATTTATGTCGTTCTGCTGCGTGCATTTCTTTTTTCTTTGTTGTTGTTGGTTTCTAACTTGTGCAGCGTGAGCTGTGCTGTGCCACCTAACTCCTCGTGGTTACGCTTTTTCTGCGTAGAATTGGCATTTCCGTGAAGCATATCATGGGTTTGCCAATAACTTCTGCAGGTGGCGTATATAGCCTGCGTATTCGAACGTTGACGTGGTATCGAAGATGACACGTCTACACATAAGCGCAGGTTCGTGTAATGACCGTTCGTGAAAACTGGCTTGACTGCATTGAGTGGTCTCGCAAGGAGCAGCTTGCTTGAGTTGCTTGGGATCACACTAGTGATGCAGAACTATCGGTAAATTGACTATCGATAGTATCGATAGCTTTTTTGAAACTATCAGTAGTGTAAACAAACTATCGATAGTGCTACTATCGACAAACTATCGATAGTGCAATCGGTAGCACCATCGTTAGTATTACTGTAGTGATATTACTGCCACGCTTGTTTATTGCTTTGTTTTGATGTATTCGGGTTTCACTAACAAAGACTGTTCGGAGCGCTTGGCGCAGACCGCGCCGCCGCAATGTTTGGGAAGCTTCGCGATAGTTTGAGATCATTTTGTTAGGATTACGCGCTGGACGCGAATAGTCAAGTTTATTCGAGAGCTTACGCGAGCACCAGCGATAACGCTGGAAGGTTGGATGACTGATGCATAAAAGACGAAGCGTTCGACCGATCATCAGATTATTCGACGGCCGGCGACTGTTCTCGCCGCTATCAGTGTGCAGCGTGTATCGCTTGTATGTTGAGTTTTGGTTTCCTGGGCACAAGTTCGCCCAAATAGAGCTTCGTATTTCCCAGTCTTTCTGCAGCATTATTCACCCTCACAGCCACGTGACAAACTATTCATAGTGGTGTGAATAATGATGATGTTGCTGGCTGGCCATATTGGCAAAATATTTGCGATAGCCTACTATCAGCTTCGCTTAATTTATGAGCAATTTTCGACGAGAAAAATAAATTATATCCGCAGTGGAAATGGCGGAATATGTCCATTAATAAATTCATATTCAAAAGCATTCAGTTACACCTTACGATTAACAAACTTAGTTTTTGATCATTTTTTTATTTTGGAATCATAAAATGCAATATAAATTTGAGGCGGCGCAGTTCCACCACATGTAACGGCTTCCTTTCTGCCACAGCTGAACACTTTGATTTTATGATCATGTGTCAGCGAAACACTCTGCTTAAGAACACAAGCATGTCAACTTTCTTGCCCTTCAGCCTGCTCCTCCGGCTCCACTGTGTACCACGCGCGCGGGGAACCAAGTTTATGCTGCAGTGAGTTCGCGCTGTTGATTTTATACTATCGATAGTACTTACTATCGATAGTATTTTTACTATCGATAGTTCGATAGGGACTCCGCTATCGATACCATTGATAGTTCTGCATCACTAGATCACACACACACACACACACACACACACACACACACACACACACACACACACACACACACACACACACACACACACACACACACACACACACACACACACGCACACACACACACACACACGCACAAACACGCACAAACACGCACACACACACGGTTCTTTCGGCAGTCCATGTTGACGTTTGTATAATAGCGTGACTTTATTCACCGAAACCGAATCTTTGTCTGTTCAAGAGAAGCTTTGTTCACGCCATGCCCTGATCCGCGGCGCGCCGCCGTTGGCTCGAAACAGGCTGAATATATCGACAGATTCTGTTACCGTTAAACTGACACATAACATGAAACACACGATCACGGCATTATACAATTCTGAACATATACCAAGGTTCATGTTGCACATTTGCTTTCAGCATAAAGTGTACCTTAATATTTCCTGAATTATTTACTACTTCGAGAAACTTCTTCAAGGTGACAATAGCCTCGTTTGAAGCCGTTGCGTGAATGGAGTTTATTTTGCTAAGTGGCAGCTTGAGCGGCGGTTGTCTCTCGTCGCGGGGATTTTCGCGCATATGAGGTTCCGCCTTTAGTCGCCAGTCGCAGTCGGTCGTGCGACCTCTGTCGATAGCCATTGCGAACGAGTCTTTATTGAGCGACTAGAGCGCGTTTTCTTTCATCTGCCCCTTTTCGTTCACAGAAGTGCGCCGACGCGCGTGCAACGTGCCCCACTTGAACCTATAGACTGAATGAACCACGTCCCGTGTATACCCACCCGACGACACACGACGGCTTCCTAGCCCTCTGGCCGCCCGCACCCACCGTATATATGAGACCGTAACCCGGGAAACATTCACGCACGAAATACAATGGGACTCGCGGCGTCCTTCGTCCATTCGGTCGCTGACGCCGCAAATAGACGCCGGTACACCTCGTGCAATACCCCTCTTTTCTTTATCGCGTATTATTCTCAGTCGGGATTTATTTACGTATACGCCCGAGTCAGGAAGAGGGGCCTTTGTACACACGCGGAAACTCCGTGCGTGCGTATATGGGAGGGGTGGTCGTCGCATCCCTTCTTTTTTTTTTTTTTTTTTTGGCTGTGCTATATGCAGCTATATATCTCCTGTTTGGTTTATACGCACGCGAGATAGAGATCCCCGGAAGCCAAACGACGCCGTAAATTACGGAGCGCGGCTATCTATGGCGTTTGTGTGCAAGAGCAGGCACAACAGCCGTGCGGGCATGTATATATACTTTATGAACGTGGATGATGTAAGCGCAGAAGGCTAGACTGTTGTTGTCGGAGAACAATAACGTATGCGTCAATGACGGCTGCAGTGTCATTCAGTACGACTCCTTTGCTTTTCTTGTTTTCGCATTCGGTAAAGTTTCTGCCACCGTTTGGCCTGGTTTCGCGCGCTTAGCGCGCGACGTAACCTTACCACACGCGTTTCTAAAAGAAAATACGCTTAAATCTATAGTGGAACACACGAAAGTACGGGAGGTGAATTCGTTGAGAAACTTGCAACATGGTCGACATGCGACCCTATATGGTGACGTGTCCTGAAATTACTCAACATTCAACAAAGCTTCGACTTGGACTAGTTGGCACGACATTCTAATGTAGTTGCGCTGATCGAAAGGTGCACAAAGGACGAATAAAACGGGACAAGTTTCGCACATTCTTGTCATGTTCTCTTTGTCCTTCTTCGTGGCTTTCGATTAGCGCAACTACATTAAGATTACTCAACATTACTGGCTAGCTAGACTTCACTACGACCCGGCACACGAATCTCTAGCCGAGCGGTGGGCGCTTAATGAAGGCACCTTCAGATGTGCTCCTTTCCCAATCTGTATTGATCCTGCCACCTTAGTGCAAGCTGTGCCGAGCCCCCGGACCGACCTCTATCGTGTATACGGGGCTGCCCTATATACGTATCCGTGGTAGTCCACAGGGCTCGCAAATTATCGACGACGCAGCAGTGGGAGGCCACACTGCTCAGCTCCGACCCTGACGAGCAGGTCTGGATAACGAGGGGGGGTCGCAGCCGCCAGGGAGCACGGGCTTCTACCCGATTAACCGTCGTCGCCTCCCGCAGTCGAACAAACCACGAGCGTCTCCCCCACCCCCCTCCAAAATAAAAAACGCCAGGCCTGCGCTGAAACCGCAGCACAGTCACAGCGAAAGCTGGAAGAGCGCCGTTTCTAGAGCCCGTTAAGCTCTCTTGGGGCTACAGTACAAGTACACTAGAAAGGTACCCACTACGCCATAAATCACAATTTTTGTGAAGTTGGGAAGCACCTACTATGCCATTATTCGTCATTCTGCGGAGAAGCGAGGCACCAGCTACAGGTCTGTAAGGCATTATGTGCACTTTGTTGACGCGGCGACTGATGACAATGAAGAATTATGGCTCAGCCCTTTGTAATGGGTTGGAATCTTTAAACGGCCCACCAGTTATGTAATTTGCATTGGGTGACGCCCGGTCGCTATTTCCCTCTCCTCCCGTCATGCTGTATAACATGCGTTGTCGTGAGAGAGAGACGCGGGGGGGGGGGGGGGGCGAAGAACTTTACTGAGACCCCGAGGAAATGGATCATGTGCTTATGGGCTTCCTTGGCAACCAATACAAGTGCACTTGCGAGGAACCCACTACGCTATAAATCATTGTAATTTTACTGAAACCCCGAGGAAGTGGATCATGCCCTTATGCGCTTCCTTGGCAACCAATACAAGTGCACTTGCGAGGAACCCACTACGCTATAAATCACTGTAATTTTTGAGAAGTAGGCAGCAGGCACTGTGCCATTTTTCGTCATTCTGCGGATAGCGTTGGTACCTGCTAGACGCATGTAAGGCATTATGCGCACTTTGTTGATGCTGTGCCTGATGACGATGAAGAATTATGGCAGAGCCCTTTGTAATGGGTTACAAGCATTCAACAACCTACTCGTTGCGCAATTCGCATTGTGTGACGCCTGGTTACAGAATTCGCATTGTGCGACGCTAGGTGCTTATTTTACTCTTCTACCACGCTATATTGCATATGCTAATGTGGTTCCTTCCCGACATGAAGCCTGTATAGGACCTTTTTGCAAAGCAGTTTCAAGCACCGGCATGGCTCAGAGGTTAAATACTGGGCTCCCACGCAGAGGGCCCAGGTTCGAACCTCGTTCCATCCTGGAATTTTTTCTTATTTCGTTTTTTTTTTCTTATTTCGAGCGATACTGGTTACGGACACCGGCGGCGGCGGCGGACAACTACGGCGCCAAAAACGGCCGGTGAAATGATCTCATAACAGCTTTCGCTGTAAAAGTGAGGGAATAAAAAAAGTCATAGTTTCGCCGCAAGGGCGAAGCAGTGAATACGATAGCCAGAAATTGGAATGTCAAACGAAGAACGACAAGCAGCTCGATGGGGAGCGAGCGGTCGCGGGTTCGAATCCCCGGTCGGGTACTTCGGAATTTTTTTCTTCTGCTTTATTTTTCTTTGTGCCTTTTTATGTATATACATGCATATACATATCCGGGACATGACGGCGACGGCAAAAATCCGCCGAGAGTGTCCATATAATTGCTCTCGCAATAATAAATGTAGAAAACCTAATGCCAGTACTGCTAGCAGCGTGATGTACTGTAGACTCGTGCCTGAGTCAGGATCTGAATAAACTGTTTTAACCATAGAAATTGTAGCATCGCCGGTTCAGTTTCATTTGAATATCCGCGCGTCACGCGCGAGAACCGTCCGCTATGTCATACCCGGTTAACGTTAGCGACGTCCATTGGTTTGAATATGATTAGCTGAATGGCGGGTATAAAAGCGTTAAGATTACGTGTCGTAACGTCCACGTTTAGTACTGGCCTACTTAATACTAGTAATTGTTGGAGTTTAACGTCCCAAGAGCACGATATGATTATGAGTGACGCCTGAATGCCGCCGGAAACTTCGACCACCTGCGGTTCTCTAACGCGCACCTAAATCTAAGTACACGGGCTTCAGAACATTCGCCTCTATCGAAAATGTGTTCGCCGCGGCCGGGATTCGATCCCGCGACCTTCGAGTCAGCAGTCGAGCATCATTACTAGACTACCGTGGCGGGTTACTGGCCTACTTCAGACGTGTGTACTTGTACGTGTTTATCTGTAGTACGGTCATCTACCCAATGCGTCAGATGACGCTTTCTTAAACTGTTTTTTTTTTTCCTTTCCAGTGCCCGTTCGTGATCGCTTTAAGCAAAAAAAAAAAGACTCGGGCTGCAGTCTTTCTTCTTCCTGTTATTTTGTTTTTTTTTTATCGTACAACGAAGAATGGTCGTAAAATCCACTGGCTGCGAACAAATATGTATTATTATTGCCTTTTCCTTTTTCATCTGTCTTCCTTTGCGGCGCGGGTTCTGTTTATTGCCTCTTCAAGTATGAACCATGCACGTCTCATAAGCCAACGTTTTTTTGTTTTGTTTTGTTTTGTTTCTTTCCTTATTGGGGCCAGCTCTGAACGTAATTTGTATTGAAGCGGGCGCTCAACTCCGTCCCAAAACGACCCGATTGCGCATCATTTGCTGTAATGCTCGTGTTGCTGAAACCGAGACCAAAACGTGTTCCCCTTCTTGTCGGCTTTGCTTGCGCTGTCGAAGTCGTTTGTGTCGACGCTGCTGTCATATTTGTGACCCCCCTTCCTCGCCCAGTTTGCTTTGTTTATAAGGGGGGTTGCATTGCGCGGTGTGGCTTTTTAAAAGGGCACTAAAAACTAAAGTTGTAGTCTAGAATTACTCTTTAAAGGGGGCGTAGCAAGCTGGCAAAATTTAGGGTGCCTCAATGCTATGAATGTCGCCACCCTCCACAGAGCGGCGGGGGAGGAGGAGCATCAAGGCACCTTAGCAAAACCGCGTGTCTGCTTGGTTCTAACTAGAGAGAGAGAGAGAGAGAAGCGATGAAAGGCAGGGAGATAGCGTATGTATAGCGTATGTGTATGCATAGGGATAGAGCCCAGAGGTGAGTCGTGCTCGTTAAGTGACGGTTTGCGGTTTGCATGGCGTCCAAGTTAAATTAGCACTTTCGTGAGATGAAAATGGGACAAAAGAAGGCAGTATAGACGAACGTCAGCAACATCGACGTTTTCGACTGCCTTGCGGGAGCCGAAGCTTTGGACACGTTCCTTGTTTCCCAACGCTCAGTGAAACGACTCAAACATAGGGATTCTTTTCCTTCCCTGAAGCATAAGGATTCTGGACCGTGGGCGTAGCCAGAGTTGAAAAACCGGGGACTTGCAGGCGCCTTTTCGATATTTCTTTCTATGTACCAATGGGATATCCAGTATAAAGCGTTTCCACTTCACGGTCATTAGCATGCCCCCCCCCCCCCCCCTCCCAAAGAAAAAAAAAGGGAAATAGCCTGGCTACGCCATGGTCCTCGTCACTCGCTTGCTTTCAGTGCACTTTCTACAAGGTTCTTTACAAGTTGCTTCATCAATGGCCGCCTTGCAACGTGTAACATGTGTCTATACAATAACTCACAATGTGCGTCTGTACACGCGTATATTATTCATCGCCCGTGTGTTAGTACACCTCTCGTTTCACATTGCATTCTCTGTTTTTCTTTCTTTTCTACCTCTAGTTGCCGCGAGTGCTTGAAGCACCCTAAGACTACAGCAAAGGCGACGGCGGTTGCGGCGGTAGCAGCTGCAGCCATGCGGGGTCGCGTCTGCGGTTGCCCCGAGACGAGAAGGCCGGGAGTGGTGGCGCCGGAGGCGCTGCTGCACTACTAGGCCCCCAAGCAGGCCTCGCCACAACCCCCTTCGCTCCCTATAACTACCTACCTTCTCAGAACCCCCCCCCCCCCCGTACCCACTGCCACACGATGACGTCCAGCTGCCTGGACCTGAGCGCCAAGATGGCGCCGTGCTTCATGAGTCGCGACGACTCGCACTTCACGCCGCACGGCTCGCTCCAACAGCAGCACCAGCAGCAGCCCCACTGGGCGCGGGGCCACCGGCGCACCAAGAGCGCCGGCAACTATGGGCCCCGAGACCTGAGCATCTACACCACTATGGGCCTGTACGCGCACCACGGCACCACGCTGCCGCCCCTCGCCCAGTCCGAGTCCACGCTGGCGCTGGCGCCGCTCTACGAGTGGCAGCAGCGGCACTACCAGGTGGGCCCAAGCTCTTCCATCGACCTACTCGTATCCACTCTTGCCAAGTGTTGCTTATAGCCCAGGCAGTCAATTCAGTCTACCAGTCTGGTATATTGCCGTATACTGTAATGATGAAAAATACTTGGAACAAGGGGCGTTTCGACAAGCGACGTTTCGACAAGTGGTCTTGTCTTCTGCAAGGTAGCAGAGTTGCTGCCTTGAAGAAGACAAGACCACTTGTCCAAACGTCGGCTCCAGCGACGCCTTTTGTTCCAAGGATTGTTCATCTCTTCAAGCCTCCATGCTCAGTTGAATTTCTGCTTAGTATAGTGTGGTGTATCATGGTGCTGTCAAGTCGCACACTTTTCAGTTTTGTTCGTAGTGACGTGAAAGGGGAGGTGGGGGGGGGGGGGGTTAGAACGCAGGGTGATAGTGTCATAAGTTGCAGCCATCCGGCGATTTCTGGTGGTATAGCGGGCCAGTGATGCTGCGCCTCGGGCAGGCGAAGACCGCGACAATGATTCGGCTGGTGCGGTGTGAGGCGTAGTCGTGGTGTTCGGCCACCCATGCACGGAGCAGCAACTCCGTCCCGCTACCGCCAGGAACTGCTGCGTGGCTGCACCCTGGGCCCTTACAAGTGCCCGTCAGAACTTCAGGTCGCCAAGGAAACGCATGCCGAAATTCTAGTGCACAGAAAACCATAAGACCCACTGCAACCGCTCAACCGTGCCAACAAGGCGTTCAGCAAAGCTTTTGGACAAGCTTATATACGTCAGGAATCGGGAACTGGGTCATAAAACGGAGTCTTCGTACCGTACCGTTGATGGTACACTCGCCGAGGGTTTCCATTCCATTGCCTAGCTCATTCTGCCGTGATGTAAAACACGGCATCTTGCCAACTCTGATTGCCGGGGCTGCGGGGCTGTTACGGACCGTATATGATTGGCTTAAAAACACCAACATGACGGAACTTGGAGGAGTTCGAAAAGTGTCCAGAATAGCGGGGCACGGGATTGGGGGCTCATTTGCCAGACTGCCGCCCACGCATAGTGCGAGCGAGACCTAAGAGTCAAGGAAAGCTTTGCCTTCTAAAGCCTCGATCGTTTCGGAGTATCTTCTTTAATACACCACTTCAGCGCTGATCGATAAAGTTTCGCCGGCCTTAACGAGAGAGCTGTTTCCTGGAAAGAATCTCACGCACTCTCATCTCGTACGCCTCTAGACACTGGTGTTAATCTTCGAATGTTAATTAGCGGAGCTTCGTCTCTCTCCTGATGACGTCCTCGTTGTTCCCTGCTTCGCGCGATTCTTCTTTTTTTACACCAGTGAACGGAATAATGCAGGCCAGTGGCGTTCCTCGATTTAGATTTTTTTTTTCGGTCCAGTAAAGAGCGCGCCTGCAACGGCCAATTAGGACGACGGTCGCTCGCATATATACTGCTTAGAACTGTTCTTCGTTGTCTTGTTTACGCGAACACGCCTGTAGCTGTGATAAATGCCGATCGCTCGGCAGTTCAGAGCGTAAGAAGACAAAAAAAAAAGGGGATAGTGATGACGTCATCAGCATTATTGAAGAAGGCGCTCGAAGACGACGTCGCAATTAGCGGCGAGTCGAACGTAATGATTCGATGGTGCTCTAGTTTCGCAAATGTCACTGGCTGTCTCAAACCGGTATCGCGAGCCTTCTTTTCTCTTTTTTATTTTTTATAAGTGCAGTCGTTCACAAGCCGTTACAGGGTGCGGGGTTTGCGAAAACAGTTCTATTTCTGGAAAGCAGGAGCACGTAGCCACTAATTTAGAGTTTCACTCTCTACTATATTTTTCGACAAACATAGCTGTCCATTAAACTAAAACGGCGTCATACCTTAACAGAGAAGAAATTCAAATCGATTGGAACCCTTGTCCCGCAAGCTTTTTGTTTCCGGCTGCACATGCATTTGTTCGTTTCATGTTGGAAAGAAGGAAAGGTTCGAGAGAAAGCAGTAAAGGTTGGAACAGTCAACCGGCAGGTTCAGTTCATTTGGTCCAACAATATGGCAGCCATGTGAAGGTCGTGAGCTTGGCTCCCACTGGCGCCTATCTTCGCATTCTTTTCCCCCACTTCTATTTCCCCTGTTCATTTAAACGAATACTAAACTTACCCTAAATGTAAGTTTCGTCTTTAGTACACATATCGTATGGAGAAAACAGTTCTGCGTGACGCGTATGTATTAATTAGCCTTGAATTGGAGGCAGGGGCTGTATAATAATTCGGCTTCTTTCTCTGTTCAACTATCTCTGTTCTTCAGGGAAAAAAAAAAAGAAAAACAAACAGGCCACTACGGCTGCCGCAACAACTAACAAAACCATGCAGGCTAGTATTGGTTAATTTGGTCTAAGTGCGGCCTCTTGTTGTCTAAGTTATAGCTAATGTCAGCTAATGTTGGCCAAATGACTTACATTTGCTAGCGTTGCCATGCGTCTGTTAAAATAATGGCATTCCAGATAACGCCTACGCACTATCCAGCAATTCCCAAGCGGAGATTTCTGCTTCAACTATGTGTTTTTTTTTTTTCTTTCAATGGCAGCTATCTGGGCTTGGTGGCAGCTCCTCGGGTCACCACCACCTGCACCACGTGCATCACCATCATCCGCTGTCCGAGGTGACGTACAGCAGCGCCGCCGAGTTCGCCAGGGCGGGAGGAGAGCACCGCGGAGAACGCCTGCTCAGGCCGGACCTCGGTGAGCGCGCGTCATCTTTAAGCATAAAATGCTTTTAGCCCCCGCTATCGGCGACCTTCACGTGACCTTGAGCCGAAAGCCAGCGCCGTTATCCGGGCACTCAAACGAGACATCCGGGCATTGAAACAGTCATCCGGGCATTCAGACGAGATCATCCGGGCATCGTTGTGAGAATAAAACGAGATCGTCCGGGCAACCAACCAAAAGATTTTTCTTTTTAAATACGGTCTAACCTTTCTTTTACTTTCTGGGGTTGCTAATCTGCCTACGACTTCAAATTGGGCCACCTAACACTGACGCTTGCTGGCGTCAACTAACGAGTCGAACGTAACGAAATTTCACTTTGGCTGGATTCGATCATCACGACTAAATAGTATTTACCGCTGAAACAACCTTGGATCATCCATCAGACGGCATCTAAGTAGACGGCGCGCGCACCTGGTGGTTGTCGCTATGATGTAGGTCCAGGTACGTTGCCTCCGGGACGCTTTACGGTGAATATCGGAGGTCAAGACGAGAAGCCATAGGCGTTGGCTCCCAGTGTTCTGCAGTATTGGCTCCCCTGTTCTGCGTACATTAATTCCGTTGAGCGGTAACAGTGGCATGAGCGTCGGCAGGGGGGGGGGGGTGCAAAAAAGCCACTTGACACCCCCCCCCCCTTTAACGCCAACACTTTCCCCCTACCCAAGCTGCATCAGTGCTTCCCACCTCTCCACCTCGATGCAACAAGGGTTTGCACCCCCCAAGACAAAATCCTGCCGACGGCCGTGAACGGTGTCGGGGTTTTATTTAATTATGTATCTAATCTTTCGTGTCATAAAACGTCGCGTTTTTACAAGCGTTTTAGGGGATTGCATTCGGTACTTCAAACGCTTTTTTTTTTTTTTTTGCTCAGAGGCTTTTTGGATCGTCATTATTTTTTTTTTCCGATTTCTTTGCTCCTGTACGAGATCGAAAATTTAGTTACAGTTGACCTTGCGGGCTTAAAGCGCGCGCGCCAAAAAGCGCAAGACCAGCAAGGGACGGCTCTAATGCAATCTTCGAGCCCGGGGCTCCAAGATCGACTTTTACATCACGTGATTATAAGACGCTCGGCGCGAAGTCTTTCACTCGCGAGAGAAAAAAAAAAATAAAATGGAGAGAAAGAAAAGAGATACCCACGATATAAGCGTATATAAGCGCCGCCTTCGCGGCGCTTCTCTAACGCACTTAACGATACTCGGCAATGAAAAATTAACGCTTCAGTTAGTGCAGGCTCAGCATTATTAATATTTCCTCTCCTTATTTCTTTTATCTCTAGTGCGAGCGTACTTTCGAGGAACCCGGATTAAGAATACTTAAGATGCGAGCGAATAGCCGGCTTGCCGGCCACTCGCATTAACGAGCTTAACTTTGCTGGGAGAATGCAAAAGGCGAAGAGACGCCTTGGAGTGGAAGACATGCGCAGTAAGAGAATTAAAACATTATAGCGAATAAGGAAAAGATAAGAAGAAAACAGAAACGTTCGCAGGTACTGCTTTTGCGTTCTCGTTTTTTTCGGCGCTTGCTGAATAATTCACTACGAAGTACTCCTACTTACTACTGGATGATTTTTTTATCGGTACGCGTTAGCTGCCTGATTTATGTTTCTGTGTGTGCTACCACTTTGTTTGTCTTGTATTTCGCTGTGTATCGAGTTGTAGGCAGCCAGTCTTAATTGACTGATAAAAGATGCATCGACCTTCGAACCGTTGTTGGTGCGTCGCTCCTTCACTGATTTCTTCTCTCCGTCATTCCAGTCTCGTCAGTGAATCAGGTGCACGCTATACGGGATCGTACACACACAACTCCATCTTCTTTATGTGGCCCCTTTTGTGTTTTTGTCTGGTTTACGTGGCCCTCCGCTCCTTGTGTATTCAACGGCTGGTGTAGTACCTAACAAGGGAGGGCCGCGTGCTTTAAGAAGCAGGCCGGCAGGCTCGGTTGTTTATAGCCATCGATCGCGCCTGCCGCCTGTAAGCCAGCAAGCCGTAAGAATACGGAAGTTGCCGAGCGGTGAGATTCGTAGCTTTAGCGAGTAACGGCCGGTGCACGTGTCGGCCGGTGTTCTCATCAAAAGTTAACGCGGGTATACCTACATCCAAAGTTTAGCACGGGCCAGTGAGTGAATGTTGGTTAGTGAGTCAGTCTGTTTGCTTGTCTGTTGAGGTTAGGCAGAGGCAAGCGAATGAATGAGTTTGCCGGACCAGAGATCGCTGGAGTGGCTTGTGCGAATTGCTATCCGTGATTTCGTCTGTAAATGCAGCAGTCCGTGATAATTAAAAGCGCACTTAAAGCTCAAGTCATATTGTTGTAGTACTTAGCTTCATTATCTGATGACTTCATATGGCCGTAGTCCAGTTAGTGTAAGTTAGTTTGCTGGAATAAATGAAAGTAGAAAAAAAAAGGCAGTTCGTCTTATTTTGCTTTCTGACTTTCATTTTTTACAATAACATACAAAGGCTTATTGCAAATCATATTCGGCAGTCACAGTTACTTACACAATTCAGTCTTACACATCGCCTGTTGGCTTGGCTTATCATCTTACTCTTAAAATAGTTAAGCCTGCTCGGCGGGAACAAACAGGACATTGAAGTATACCTGGATGACTTACATGAGCCGAGTGCACGCCTTCTGCGTAGGTTTGTGTCGTGTTTAATTGTACCGCAAATACGAAGTAACCACTGACTAAATTCTACTGGTCCATATCGCTGTTACTAAAGAACTAACCCGTCGAATCTTCCAATTTTCCTTGGCTGAAATTGTCTGTTGAATTCATTTGGTTGTGTGTAACAAGGTAACGAGTACTTCGAACAATTCCCCTTATTTCGTCCAGTTCTTTTTCATTCACTACAATTGAAGCGTCTTTGTTTTTGTTTTCTTCCATCTTAGTGCGAACAACCTTGTACGCAATTGTACCGAAAAGAAACGCTTCCGCCACTCCCTTCGGCCCCGTGTGCTCGTGTGAGAACGGGCAGTGCACGCACGATAAGCGCGTCCGCAACCCGGCGTGGAGTTGCGTGCAGAGAGCGCCGCTTGGCAACGCCCGAAGATAAGGATCGGCCACGCCTTTCATTCTCTTCGCGCTATCGCCGCGCGCGTCGGTCGCGTAGCGGAACATCAAAGGAACGACGGAAAGCCTCGAACATAGCTGGCGACCCTGTTTCTGCTTTACGTTCGATAAGCGCGGCTGTGAAGATAACCGTGGCGTCGTCCGCCTGGGCTAATCGCACCAACAATCACCTGAGTCACAATGCTAAAGGTAGACGGGCGGCGAAGGTGGTTCTTCCTGTTATTCGCAATAGTATACTTCGCAGTAATAAAGTGACCGGGTAATTACGTAATGGAGATTCACCACTGATATGGAGACGTACGTGGCCAAATAGTAAATGCCGAGCGTCGTGATAGCAGCGGAGAGTTGTACTCAGGCGCGGGACCCTACAGCGCTCTCTCTCTCTCTCTCTCTCTCTTTTTCTGTAAGGTGGAATGAGGGGATGGGGGGGAAAGGGGGTGTAACTGAGATTGTGATTGAGGATGTCATAATTGCACAGATGCTTACAACCGAAAATAGTAATAATAAATTTATTAGCATCCCAGTGAGCGTTGCAGCAACGCAGTACCAGGTAAGGGCTTCGTGAGTTTGCTATATGCGTCGTACGCTGCATGGCACTGCGCACATAAACTTCTAATGGGTAAGGCTTATTGTACTACATACACTGTGCGGTTGGGTACATAGCTTACACTACACACCTTGTACGCCGAGGCGCATTGTGCGCTGGTTTAGGGAATAATGAGCAGACGACGCTGCGGCTCGCGGACAGCGCTAGACCTTAAGCAGTGCAGCTTTTCTTGTGTTTTCTTCATGGGGGGAGGCGGCGGCCGGCTCAAGAAGGCCGCATTTAAGTTGATTGAAGCTTATACGCCTTCGCTAATAAAACAACCCCACAACTAAGTGCACTCAACGCGCCGTCGATCTCGTTGCTTCATCCACTTCGTGTTCGTCTAAACCATTTCAAACCTCCTTGACCTAAACTCACGAAGTTGCAGAACTGCGCTTGGGGCGCTCGTAATTTAGCGGGGCTCTGTAACAGGTGCGCGCGATTTGCGCGCTTCCCTTTCTATGTATCTACCTCGACTTTGTAACGGAGAGGCTCTGCATCTAACTTCTAATCCCTAGTGTCGCAACGCGAATTGCAGCTTCATGGGACAGCACGTACACTCCCCGGCCAGGGCTTGTCAGAAGCCACATTGCTCTATCCAGGAACAGCGTGGCGTGTACTACACGAGTACGGTCTCGGAGGGGGATTGCTGCGTCGACAGACGACCTGCGCCGCGCAGACAACGCATATTGTTGCCGGAGTGATCTAAATCCCGTCTAATCCCGGGCCTCATCCCTCTCCCACGAGACGAGCGCGCGTCCCTTAATTACGCCACGGCGGCGGGCGCGCTTTGTTCAGCGCTGCGCGCGACGGACGAATCGTGCCGCGCCGTCGGCAAGGCCGACCTTGCTTGGCTGACGGAGCGTCTGGCGGAGAGGCCACGGTCCACAAATATCAGCGCCTGAAATGCAGCCTCGCCAAGCGAACTCTCCGTGAAGCCATTCCCTGCGCTCTTTCTCACGCAATATCGGCCCAACGTGTGACCTCTGAGAGACAGCTGGCTTGCACTGACATCACTGAAGCCATACTGCAAGTCGGCCTAGTTGGAACACATTCATCTTCACGGATTCGCGCGAGCGAATCACATTTTAGCGCTGCATTACAACGAGTGCGCGTGCACGCCTTGCTTTAGTAGCACCACCATTGAATACAGGCATCGCAATCAAAATCCGAGGGAGATAGTGGAAGCGTTTTACATTGACAAGCAAAAAGGAGAGTGCGTTAGCCACCCCTCTGTTGCCTTGCTTGAAAAAGAAATTTTGCTGTTGTCATCTGTACGCTAAGGCATGCGATCACGAGCTGTGCCATGTGCGCTTTTGAAGAGTTTTTTTTTTTTACCTGTTTGCGCATATCGGGGGGTTGTTAAGTGAAGGTTTTCGAAAAAATTAACTAGTTGTTAGATTGCGCTCGTCTTTGTGTATCTCTTCTTTGTCTCCGTGTGCTCGCGCGAATCCGTGAAGATCACTGAACCCGCCATGTTGGAGTGCCGACACGGCGGGACGCGCAGTTTGTGACGTCACGTTTTTATGTTGTCAGTAAATTGCGTGGAAGTCCTTTCGTTATAGATGCACATGGGTCAAAAACGTCCCAGCGGTGTTGTTATCACTTTGAAGCATGGTTAACCGATGCCGCCATGTTGGAGTACCAGTACGTTAAGAACCTGCGTCGTGACGTCATCTGCAAACGCCGCTAGCGCGGCAGTTGGCATACCCGTGATCGCGCGCGTGGTCGTCGTCTTAGAACTGCAACCAAGGTCGCGCGTATTGTTTTGATATCATTTCTCATCTTTTCACATGCGATCAGAGTGTCATATGAATGCCGTATCGCTGAACGGCCGCTATTATGGATGGATAGATGCTATGAGCGTCCCCTTTAAACGGGGCCTGAATCAGTTTATATAGATATGTAGACGCTCGTTAGCGCCGCCTGGCGGGCTGAGCTCATTGAACATGGGCCTCGCGAGTGAGCGTGCCGTTTTACCCGGCGCGTGGGAGTGAGAGAGGGAGAGCGAGATAAGGTCGCGCCACATCTGTGGTGGACTACACTCGGCACGCACCCCCGCCACGGTGGTCAAGTGGTTATGGCGCTCGACTGCTGACCCGAAGGTCGCGGGATCGAATCCCGGCCGCGGCGGCTGCATTTTCGATGGAGGCGAAAATGTTTGAGGCCCGTGTACTTAGATTTAGGTGCACGTTGAAGAACCCCAGGTGGTCAAAAATTTCCGGAGCCCTCCACTACGGCGTCTCTCATAATCATATCGTGGTTTTGGGACGTTAAACCCCAGATATTATTATTATTATATTACACTCGGCACGCATCTGATGATGTCGCGGGACAATTAGCGCGCAGCCTGCGGCTGAACGTGCCCGTCTTTGTCGTCTAATGTTCCCTGGCCCTCCGGAGTCACGTGACAGGACCAGAGAGCAAAACTTGGAAAACGCCTACTTAGCGAAACGGGGCCAGAGGCACGTGGGAAAGTACGGGCTGCGGCATACGCCGCACTCCTCGCCTTTTTACCATGTGTAAGTTCCTCGTCCTCTCTCGGACATAGGAAAAGCCGTGGTCTAACCTGCTGTAACACTCCTCATTAGTCAATCATTGAATCATTGCTGAAGAAGGTTAGCATAGGCCGCTAGGAATGGTAAGCCAATAAGTTCAGCTCATTTCACGTGTGTATAAGGAAGTTCATCTGATTCCAGGACCACACGATTCACCAGCTCTGCGGGAAATGTCACATGCTGAAATTTTTCAACTTTGAATGTGTATGTACACATGTACACATACAAGCACACGCACAAACATACATGAAGGGTGGTTGAACCCCCCTCTCCCCCCCCCCCCCCCCCAAAAAAAAAAATTCTGATTATGCCCCTGGGAAATGCTGCTTACTAAATTTTGCGTATTTATCTGTGGCACGAATGATGTGAAGAAGCGAATGTGCAAAGTGGCTGACAGACTTTATGGTGTGATTCCACATCCCCCTATTCGTTTTTATGGACGAGAACGATGGAGTATGTTCTCTGCATCCTCCATATATAGAGAGCTTAACCTGGTATCACTTCTGCTGATATGCACTTAGCTTTCACCCTGTAGGAAGGCACAGTTAGGACTTAAAGGGGCCCTGCAACACTTTTCTAAGTAGCCATGGAATGGCTTCATTAAAGGAGCTTGTTTCCTCACGAATCGACCACCGCAAAAGATTTTAGAATCCGTCCAGTACGAGCGGAGTTACAAAGATTTGTCGCACGCTGTCATTGCTTTCTCTCTTCTCTCGTCCTGACGAAAGCGCTGGAAGCTAAGCAGGGAGGTGTGGCACGGGGGAAGAAGGTACATCACGTGCGCCTCGTGACCTCAAGCACTTTTTATCTTTTTTTTTCTTCGAGCCCGCAACGTACTTTCAGTGCAATCGCGCGCGCGGGCAAGTGACGCCCTCTCGCGGTGGCCGTAGTAACTACCGAGCGCGCCATGTTCAAATCAGCCAATGGCGTGGCCAGTGGCAGCGACCCCGTTAGCATCATTTCTGTCGAGAGAAGAGGAAACACTATTTACCTGACTTTGAGAATTTATTGTAAATCCCAGGCTGCGTGCTGCGCTATAACGTTTGGCTCGCGTGTTCTCAGGAGCCTCGATTACCGATCGGCAGTGTTTTCTGACCATGCTGAAAAAGTGTTGCAGGGCCCCTTTATTGGAGGTATTTAACAGTATGATTGACTGTGCTTTTTCTTTTGTTTCCTTTCTTCCAGATGAGGTGGACCCAAACTTACGAGAGTGTGGCATCCTTGGCTGTCGGCCACGCTGGTTACAGTACTTTGCCAACATACGAGTTTTTGTGTTTCTCTCATGCCTGCTGGTTACCCTGCAGCAAGCGCTGTCCACTGGATATGTAAATAGGTGAGTGTCTAAAGAAGCACACATTAAGACATTTACATGTGACTCCAGGCGTATGCAGGGTTCTCCATTTAGAGAGAGGGGGGGGGGGGAGAGGAAATGTTTCACCGCATCGCTCCCCCCCCCCATCCACTGGACTAGTCTGGGAGAAAACCAGCTTTGCATTAGATGCAAGAAAGGAAAATGAAGCAGTGGCGGGCTGCTCACAACGGCCTGCCTTTGGCCCCTGGCTTTATGGGGGTAATTGTGGGAAGTAAACCATTCGTAGAAAGCAACATTGCGGTCCTTCACCACCATTACTGTAAAAAACCTGCATGGCCATAACCCTGCGCATTAAACAATGACGGAACATTCCCAACTGAGCAAAGATATAGAGCTGACTTGGCGTCCCCCTTACATGAGTTGGGGGGGAAGGAGGGGTTGCTGCCCTCCTGTGCGCATGCCTTTGTCTACTAGGCATGTCTCCTCCTTGTCTACAGGCATGGCAAAGCTTATATAGGACATAGAACAGTGCCAATTTCTCATTTTATTGCAATAGCAATTATATGGACAGTCTCGGCTGGATTTTGCCGTCGCCGTCGCCGCCGTCATGCACCGTATATGTATAAGTATGTATATATATATAAAAGCCCCAAAGAAAAATAATTCAGAAAAATGCTTCCGAAGCACGGAATCGAACCAGGGACCTCTTGCTCCGCACTGAGTGGCGCCATCCACTACGCCACGAAACGCAGATCTTCCACGTAGCTAACGCCGAGCGTTATATACACACCCTTTACCGCTGGACGGACTCGGAGACGGCAGGCGATAATAAGCTTTCTTCATTACCAGCGAGATGGCGCTAGGAGCGCGACAGGTGCATTTAAAAGTCGTCGACGAGCTCGCTCGCTTCTTATATTTGCGCAGAGAGAACCTTGCCCTTCCACTGACTGCACGAGCGGTTTTCTCTTGGTGAGGGGAAGAGTAATGTTTCAAGCTTTCACCGTGATGTCCGCGCTCATGTTACGGAGCGTACGAAAGTCACTCGAGCTCAAGGGACGCCGCTAAACGAACAAACAGAAGATGAGCGCGAACTATCAAGTGTCACAGCTCGACACTTGAAGCACGCTCGTTTCCTTCGCTGCTTCGGCCACCTTTGCAACAGGAGCGCTGTTCAAACTGAGAGTATCCATTGGCGAGCCTCACTTCGTATAGCATTAATTTCTTGCTATCGCATTCGTTGCTTCGCCCTTGCGGCGAAACTGTGACATTTTTAATTTACCTATCAGATGATGCCACTATGCCATCACTTAGTGTGAAGCAAAATATGCAACTGCAGTTTATAGCTTCTCAGAAATCAAAGCAACGACCACATATAACATATCGAATACATGTCAGTGTACTCGTTAGAGAATAGCAGTGCCTGTGTCTTATGTCATGGAAAGCTCAGCCGAATTTGATATTGTAGTGTATATATACCTATAGTTGCTGGGTGTGCTGCTAGTACTGGAAACAATGCAAATGTGTTGCTGTTTGATTCACTTGATGTTCTTCATCACGGTCACTTCAGGGCTGTCGTTAACTTTATCCTGGACATTCGTGTTTTCACTTCAGACTCTAGAAAATTTCTCCTTCAACAGCTGGACAGCTCGTTATTTGCACCTTATATGCAACTAAAGTAACAATTTGTGAAGGTATATCGCACGAAACATGATGTCTTATGTGCGTCGTACGTCTGAGCTTGTTTGACTTGTGTCTTTTTTTCTTTCAGTGTAATTACAACAATTGAGAAGAGGTTTGATATCCCTAGTCGAGTGTCAGGAGCTATTTCAAGTTCATTTGAGATTGGAAACCTGCTGACCATTATTTTTGTGAGCTACCTTGGGAGCCATAGGCACATTCCTGTTTGGATTGGCAAAGGTAAGCTCATATTCAATGCCTCCAGTGGTGTGGCCTTAATTGCAAAACTGCCATAGGCATTGGACTAAGATATACACTCAAACCTCGATATAACGAACACAGATATAACAAATTGTCGGTTATAACGAAGTAAGTGAGGAATAGTCTCGTCATAAATACAGTGTTACTAATAAATGTTTATAACGAATTTTTGGATATAACAAAGTTATTATCGTGGCAAATGTGACTTTGTTATAATGAGGTTTGAGTGTAGTATGCATTCAGCCTGTCAGAACTACCTTGCAACATTATTCTGAGTGCCAGTCACAGTGCTGATAGTTTGCAGCACTGTGAGATGTGCTGTCACATGTAACACATATCGCTCTGTACTGTGCAAAGTGCTAATGAACATAAAAAAATGCACATGGGAGACTTGCCAGGGCTTAGGCACAGTAGCTCAAGCACATATAGGCATGTGCAGTGTATAGCAATTAGTTCTGTGGAGTGTTAATTGTGCTGTCCAAGATTCTCTTCTCATTGGTCTATAGTCTATACAAATTTGTTATCTCATTGTCGTATTCGGTTTTCTCTTACCTTATTTCATTCAGCACTTTCATCTGCATCGCGCTAATTAAAGCAGGTGCTCTATTACCTCCTGCTTCATTTATTGTGCTAGAACGAAGGAATAAAGACCAAACTGTTGCGATGATAAGTGTGATATTAATTGTAAGAAAGCTTAATTTCACACATTACGTCTTCTGTGATACCTCTTGCGAACCAATGCAGTTTGACGTGCGTCATCTCAGAATGCATTTACATGTTACAAATTTTGCCATGTTACATGCGAAAGTGTGTTAGTTCACAAGAGCTATAACAGAACAGATAGTATATAAAACAATGGAAATATGCAGAGAAAATATGGAAAAAATAAAAATAGATTAAGAAGAACTAGTTTAGATTACTTTTAACATATGTGAAATTCTGCAGAGGAGCAAAGCAGAAGAATGCATGAATCATCAATGCTGCCATTATTGTGAAAATTGGGGAATAGATTTATTTAGGTATTGTGGAGATAGATGAAATCGTGTTTGCATTGTATATCGGCTACACTGCAGGACGTTTCTTCCCCTCACTGCTTCCAGGCCCTAACTCGTGAAATGGCATTGCCTTTCAGGAACCATTGTAATGGCAATCGGGTCTTTTGTCTTCTCGCTTCCGTACTTCATGGACCAATCTAACTCTCCAAGTATTTATAGGCTCAATGTCACTCGCATTGAGGATGAAAACACATGCCAAATGCCCACAGCTGCCATGGTGCCCGAACACACAAGGTAAGTACGCGAAGCAGATTTCTTCTTTTTCATATTTTAGTCAGGCAGCACTTTCAGGTTTTGTAAAAGGCGTGAAGACGTGGGAGAGAAAAGCTATTCTACAAATATTACAGCAGCTTTTACAGTTTACCAAAACACCATGGACATATATGTTACTGGCGCCTCTTGATGGCCTAAAGTTTCGCTGTAGACAACACAGAACTATTATTGCAGGGGCACGCAAAAGCATTTTAGTAATGTTACTAATTGTAACTTCACTGACCATAGTCAGTAAAAAGAATCACTTGCTCTACAGCAGGTGTCTCAATCTCACCTCATCTAGCGAGCCGCTGTCACAAAATTCAGTCGGCACAAGGGCTGGGACAGTGAAGATGGTGGGAGCAGGGGACGGGGCGGAGAGGAAACATTTTGCCTTGTAACCTTGCCATTTAAAAGAACGCCTTTCCCATGTCACATATATGGATCATTTCTGAAGGAGACTTGACGTCAGCTTTCGAAAAACATATAGATAATGATTTTCACAATGATTGAAATCTGGACGCTGATTCTGAAATACTATAGAGTTTTCATTCCGCGGGGACGTTTCAACGCATATTGACTGCGTGGGGTGCCTCACGAAAAGAAATGCTTGAGACCACTCCTGTATCTGTTGCTTACCCGAACGAAGTGCTATTAATTGCAATATGCGAGAGAACAATGCGAGTACTAGTTAGCAGTCGCAAAACTTTATTCCGTGTGAAGCCACGGGCCGCTAGCGAAAGGTCCGCGGGTCGCATGTTTGAGACCCCTGCTCTACAGTAACAACAAATGAATATTGGTTTACATTAGGCTGTGAAAAGTTATTAACATTCTGTGGTGACACATAACTGAATATAAAATGATCGTGGTTCTGAAACGAAATTAAGTTCCCATTTTAAGAAATTTCGATAGAAGTCAGCATGTTTAGCCTTGTAGGCAACTTTAGTCTTGTAGGCATTTGTCTTGTCTTAGCATGTGCCTTACATAGCCAAAAATGCAAATTAATGACTGCATCAGTAAAGGAACACACCACTAGGAAACTACCTTTTTCATTGTTTGCTATTCTGTCCAGTTTGAATTACTTCCTTGTTTGCTTGTTGTTTTTTGTGTTTGCAACAGGAATGAAAGTTGGATGCATCATTTGTTTTTGCAGCAGCCACTTCATCAACCCGCCCCTGTCGCCCGACGCTGAGCAGAGCTGCATTGATGGCAGGTCTTCGAATGCCTTGTATATTTTCATATTTATGTGTGCCCAAATCCTGATCGGGTGCGGTGGGACACCCATTTTTACTCTGGGAACAACCTACATCGACGACCATGTTCGGAAGGAGAGCTCTTCCATGTACATTGGTAAGCTGCCATTGTGCCTGCTCACAGTACTATCAACTTTTATTTGATTTCAGAGCCTGAAGGATGCCACTTTTTCTTCGCATGTTCTATCCTAGCCATTCGTTTTTTCTGTAATGTTGTAAACCCCTTGTTTTACTAGCATCCCGTACTTTTGCGAACAGGGAAACAGAAAATCTTCCAGCCTCTGATACTGTCACATGACTGTTGCAGTCAGGGGCGTAGCCAGAAATGTTTTTCGGGGGGGGGGGGGGGGGGGGTTCAACCATACTTTATGTATGTTCACGTGTGTGCATTTGTATGTGCGCGTGTATATATACGCAAGCAAAACTGAAAAATTTCGGGGGGGGGGTTGAACCCCCCCCCCCTGGCTACGCCCCTGATCGCAGTATAAGAGGCACTGACTCAAGGGCATCCGCAGAACTTATTGCAGGGGGGTGCAAGGGGGGCGGGGAGATCCGGCACTGACAGCTTTCACTGCTGCGTCATGACGTTCAAGATTAATCAGTAGTGTGCAACGTGCAAAATTGGTTGGAAATAGAAAAGGCCGGGACCTGAGTGTGCTAATCGAGCTGTGTAGCTCATTGCTACCACATAGAAAAATATTATCCGAAATTCCAGGGAGGGGCAGCTGCCCCCCCTTGCACCCCCCTCCGGACGCCCATGCACTGACTGCCACGTATTGCCGTCATATTGAGATTGGCTTCGGGTGTGCTTGTTTAGAGGAGTCCCATTCGTGCTTATTTAGAGGAGGTCCCATTCATACCATCACAGTCCACATTATCAAGGTTCATTGGGGAAGCTTGGCACCTCCAAAGGTTGGCCATAAATCGAGTCTCAATACGAGGGCCGTCATAACGATTGACAACCGTATATGCTCTCTCTCTTTCTCCTTTACTTCTTTCTTTATTTTGTGATGGTTTTCAAGCCCACAATGTTCATCAGGGCTGATTGTCATTCGAGAATCCCTGAAACAGTTTTTCCCATTTGTGCAAGTGCTTCACATATATTATTAAATCATTTGCATCACAACTTAAACGAAGCACATTCTGTCAAGGGAGCTATGGGCTAGTAAGTGTCCTTCTTAGAACTGCTTTCCCTTCTCAACTTCTGCACCTAGCGGTCAGGTTCAAGGTTAGTATAGTCAGGATTATTATCTGCCTTCTGCAGCCATTCACCAGCACGTGGTTTGTTGGCATAGCATGACTTCTTTTCTTGCCAGCTTAACCGCCTTCTCGTATAACCAAACACCTTGTACCTGCTTCTTTGTGTGCATTGCAGGCTGTATGTACAGCACAGTGGCCTTCGGCCTGGTGGTGGGCTACCTGCTGGGTGGATTCCTGCTGTCCCAGCACGAGAATTCCTTCCTGGGTGGCACCGTGCCGCGAGGCATCTTTCCTGGTGCCCCCCGGTGGATCGGCGCCTGGTGGGCTGGATTCGTCTTGTGCGGCATCTTTCTCATGCTGGTGAGCAGATTGGGACTTTGATGCAATCCGCCTTTTTCATTTTCCTGTGCTGCTCTCTGCCGTTTTGATAGGGGTTTGGTAGGGGCCGGGAGAACCAGTATTGCGAGAAGCAAATCCTCCGAGTTGAAGTGTGCTCGCTGCACAGTCAGAATCGCACTTGTCTAGAGTGGCCAGTCCGCCGCTTCAGCTGCCGTTCTTTGCAAAAATATGCAGAGACCGGCACCATAATGATACGAGATATAGTCATACCACATGCTAAGTCCTTCTGCTATAATTTAAGCACGAACAGAAACTTGTAGCTAATGTGAGGTAGCAGCTGCGAACGGCACCAGTACCCACAGCCACACGCTCGACCACTCTAGACAAGTTTGATTCAGTGTGTACATACAAGAGTACGATTAGTTTTCTTACATTCCAAGATTCTGATAAAGGAAAACGCTGCATTTCACAGAACTGACAATTATAAATGCATTTGTAATACATAACAGTGTGATACGGGCACTCTTGATTGCGAGCAGCACTGAATAGAATTGGATTTCTTGATCGCAATTGACAATGGTCACCGCTACACGGTCCATACTAACGTGGATCGAGCCAAATCGCAATTCTGGAGCCGAGTTGCTATAGTCTTGATCCTAATTGGGCCCGATCTCGAATAAAGGTGACCGCATGGCAGCACATGATCTGGATCGAGCTATAATCCGGATTGGCCCTGATCACAATTGAAAGCGCCTGCCTGAGAGCTGTTTCAAGAGAAACAGAGGCCTCTGGTGGCAGACACATAGAATTGTTTCGCTTACCTCATGAAAAAAAGCACAAAATTTTGACTCGCTGATATTTGCTGAACATGGGTGGACTGCATTGCCTGAAAAACCATTGCTTTCTTTACTGCTAGTGTTCGTTGCATTTTAATTCTTGGGCGACCTCATTTCAATGGAGGCAAAATACTAGAGAGCCATGTGCTTAGTTTTAGGTCCGCATTAAAAGTACGCTGAAATAGCAACTGGACGTGGAAGTCCTCATGCATGCGTCGCGAAGCGTAAGACGGAACAAGTCAGAGAAGCAACGCACAAAAAAAGCCTACGGTATCATGTGACCACCAACTATACTTCAACCGACGTAATATGACTCTTTCGATGTTGAAGGCTTGGGTGGCTACATAGTATTGGATGCAATGCTCGCTGTTGTTGTTGATTTCTTTCTAAATACTCGCGCGTATTTCGTTAGGCGTGCAACAAAGGGCGGAAAAGCAGTAAACAGAATGGGTTTAACTCCTACATAGTTAAATCGGACTGCGTGACTGAAGTTGACGGTATCCATCCAGAAATCAACGTGACGAAATGCCGACAGAGCTGTGCGACTCTGCCGGAGTACTTGGCCCCTGTACAACACACATGTTCAGATAAAGTTATGCCCCGGTAGCTAACTATCCGTTCATTGCGGCAGTCCTCCTTACCTGTCACACTAAGCCGACTTGACTATAGCAGAACATTTCCTGAGGCGAAGGTTCTTGGACCCTAGCCACATCCGTCGATGGCGCGGCAAATTTTCGTGCCCCACATTGCAGTAATTCAGAAACACCGGCCTCAGTGAGCGAATGTAACGGTTGTGCGTTCTTTAGTGCCAGTACTGTGCTCTCTCTCTCTCTCTCTCATTGCATCTGTAGTCCCCACTCCCTTACTCCCAGAGCAGGGTAGCAAACCGGACGAGCTACCTGATAAACCGGTTGACCTCGCTGTCTTTATCCTCCTTACTATCTTTCTTTCTCTTCCTCATTGCAACACTCTCCATCTTTCTCTCTACCTCTGACTTTCAAACTCCCCTATCCATTTTCCCAGTGTAGGTTAGCATACCAGTTTTTCTAGACTGGTTATAACGAGACATTTCCTCCCTCTCCTGTTCCTTCTTTCCTTGCGCGCAAGCTCATATCCATTACAAAGTTTTCAACAACGCTTTTTTTAATGCCATATTGCATTATGCTTTCACTCTCTCCCTCTCTCTCTCTCCCCACCCCCCTTTCACCCACCCCTCGTAATCACTCGAGCGGATCACGTGACCATCGCGAGAGGTCCGGTCACGAACAAGCGTGCGGTACCTTGTCAGAATGACGTCGCTGCCGCCTTCATTGCCGTGTGTCGTCTCTGGTCCGGGCCTTTGTGGGGCCACTGACAGGCGTGAGTCTGCGAAGATCAAAACAAAAAAAGTTACAGAATATCCACGGGGTGAATGATGATGAGTGGGGCGAAGCTCCGGAGGGCATCATCGGTAAACCGTGAATACGAGTAATTCGCCCCACTAAAGTAAACACGTGAGAAATGTGAAACATCAAACTTTCTCGCATCGGCTGCTCAACAGTCACCTGTGAAGCGCCGGCGGTGGCCATTTCTCCTGATGTAGGGCTTGGCTGGAGAAGTTCCAGAGGGATGGCCTTGGGACTAAGGCCTCGCAGTCGGCGACTGTAGCGGTGGACAGGAGTACCCACTGCAGGAACGGGTTGCGGGATCAGACTGCAGAACCGCTTCGTGAAGGGGTGGTGAGCATCAGGCGTTGAAGTCCGAAGAACCGAAGACCCAAGCGTCGTCTTCCTCAGAAAAATCGTGGTTGCTGCTCGAGCTTCCCACTTCGTCGTTCTCAGTTATCTAGCCAGCCTTGAGCCGTGTTTTCAACATATATGAGTACCACCATCTAACGGACACTCCACGAACTAATTATATAGAAGTATTGCCATCTAGCGGACACTCCACGAACTAAACGAGAGGTGGCTACTACATACATCGAGGACGCACGACCCACGGCTTAAGGAGCGTCGGCCCTAAAAATGCCAGGTGGTTTAAATTTCTGGAGCCCTCCACTGTGGTGTCCCTCATAATGATATCGTAGTTTTGGGATGTAAAATCCCACCAATTATTATTATTATTATGATTAATTGCACTGATTCATTTAGCTCAGTTTCGAGGCTGATGAAACTACTTTCTCAACTGTGCTGCAGGTTGCAGTGCCTTTCTTCGCATTCCCCAAAGCCCTGCAGAGAGAGAAAGCACGGCTAAAGCGTGACGAAGAGTACATGATGGGAGGAACCAAGATGGTCACCGGCGTCAACCAGAAAGTGGAGGTCTGGAAACCCTCTGGAGCCGCAGACCCGCATAGCGCGTCCTCTTCCGAGATTCCTCAAAAGCAGAAATATGGCCGCGACATCAAAGGTATTGTGCATACTTACGGCAGGTTCATTCTTGCAAGAATGTTTGTTAAATGCGTGACAGAAATGGACAAAAGGGAGCAGGACGAGACACTCATTATGCAAACTTTCAGTTGGGGTTCATTGCACAATCCTATCGTCTGATATGTATGCTTAAGTATGTGATAACCAAACATGTCCATTGCATGTGAGTGGCATTAAAAAAACATGCCAGGCCTGCGCGGAACATGCAGCACAGTCACAGCGAATGTTGTAAGAGCGGCTTTTCTAGAGCCTGTTGTAAACTCTCTTGGGGCAACTACTACAAGTGCAGTTGCAAGGTACCCACTACACCATAAATTATCATAATTTTGCGAAGTAGGGAAATACCAACTATTCCATTATTCATCATTCTGCGGGGAAGCGAGGTACCCCACTACACATCTGTAAGGCATTCTCTGCACTTTGTTGAACTGTGGTTGATGATGGAGAATTATGGCTGAGCCCTTTGTAATGGATGGGAAGGTTTAAACCACCCACTCATTACGCAATTCACATTATGTGAAACCTGGTGTTATTCTACTCTTTTGCCGTGCTCTATTACGTCTGTTAACCTTATTCCTTGCCCGACATGTTGACTGCGTAAGGTCTTTTTGCGGAGGAGTTTCAACCACCTGTGTGACTCTGTGGTAGAATATTCGACTGCCTCGCAGAGGGCCTAGGTTCAAGTATCGCTTCATCCTGCATTTTTTTTTTTTTATTTATTGTGTGACACCGGCGGTGCGGTGGACAATTACGCCTCCAAAATCAGCTGTTGTTGTGATCTCATAACAGCTTTCTCTGTAAAAATAGTGCTCCTTTCCTGTCTCTTTTTTGGAATGCACACTGACACATGCTGTTTATCAGCAACGTGCATCATTGTACTTGTCATGGCATTGATGAAAAAGGAACGGCATTTTTTTAGGCTTGTGCGAATAGTAAATTTTAGGTTCGAAGTTAATTCGAAGCGAATAGTGATTTGGTCAAATAATTTCAAAGCGAATTCGAATAGCATATATCGCATACTATAAAGAAAAATGAGCATATTTGTCATGACCCAACTAACCTGCACAATATATTTAAAGTTAGAACAAGGCATGGGCAAATGTCATTCTTTTTGGTTCAAAGGGAGGTGGAAGCAACTCTGAATAGTAGCAGGATTTGACTTTTGGTAGAATGCAAGTGATAACCTGTAAAATACATTACATTTAGAAATTTACTATACTTAGAGCATATAAGCCGCTATAACAAGCTTGTAAACTTAAAAGATGGTGAATCGATGAGAGGGTAATATTTTCATTTAACCTTGAAGTGTGGCTTTGTGGCAGTGCTGATTTCCCGTGGGAAGGTGTATTCACGGTATAGCATTCCTCCACTGCAGTGAAACCACCTTTACAGGGGGGTTACAAGCAGTTTATATATGTCTGTTCGATCATTTCGAATACTTTGAAATTTCCAATAATTTAAATTCATGTTGAAGCAAATTCGAATACTGTAATATTCGTTCGAATATTCGAATTGCTCGAATATTTGCACAAGCCTATATTTTTTTAATGCCATTTGAGTGCTGTGCATGTGTTTGTGTGTCGCGTGCTTAAGCATACATATCAGACAACAGTATTCTGCAACAAATCCCAAATGAAAGATGGCACTGTGTGTGCCTTGTTCTGCTTCCTTTCATTCAAGTTTTTCATCCACATGCTTGCAATGCTAAACCAACTCTCCCAAGTGTGTGTGCAGGTCATCCTTGTTTTGTTAGAGCTTTGTTTGGGGTCGTTTCGTTGCACTTTGCTTGGAAGCATGAATTAAAAATCAATGTATGTGCAACGCAAAATGTGTCGATGCCCTTCGAGCTTTGACTTCAATACCTGTAAAGCTTTTATTGGAACACAAAAATATAGTTGTGTTATTATCAGTATGTATTATGAATTGGTCCAGCAGGACATGCTTCTTGATGCTTGGCACTAGAAGTGAAAGGTAAAAAATAAAAGTAAATCCAAGCCAAGCTCTCATGTGAGAGATTCAATTGGGCACTCTTCCTTGTTTTTAGAGAACTGAATCTAAATTGTTGAAGTTCATTGGGCACTCAGTAGGACATGATTTATGCATACATTGAATGCACCAAGGGCTGTAATGGCTATAAGTACTAAGTAATGCAATAACTGTCCTCGTGCAGACATCCCAGCATCCATGTGGCGCCTTCTGTGTAACCCCATCTACATGGTGACTTGCCTCGGCTCCTGCATGGAGTTGGCCATTGTCAGCGGCTTTGTAGTCTTCCTGCCCAAATATCTGGAGACGCAGTTCAACATCGGCAAGTCACAAGCCAATGTGTTCACAGGTGACGGCTCTTGATTCTCTGTTGGCAAGTGGTAGACTAAGTTCACTGAGTAAACTGCACACGTACCGGGAAACGAGTGCTGCAAAAGCTATGCGATTTGGTATAGCCATACAAAGTCACATGTGGTGACGTTGTATGGCTTTACAATGGGCACAGGGTCTTGGGGGAGCACCCGACATACAGCTGAATACAAATATAATGAATTATTGGTTGTAACATAGTAAATTAAGGATAGTCTTGCCATTGAAACACTGTAACGAATTTACACAAATAACAAATTTTTGGATATGACAAAACTGCTTTCGCGTCAGATGGATTTCATTACAGCGAGGTTGGGCTGTGGTCTGTTGGCAGCTGCTCCTATCACCTCTGGCTCCTGTCACAAGATAAAAAGCCACTTGCATACCCTGCATTATTCATTTCCAATGACATGATGCATTGAATCTTACATATTTTAACTGTGGTTGCAATGCTACAGTACAGAGTATACAGCCAAGCACTTTCCTAAGATGGCATCTAACACAATTGGACAAAGTTGAGCAGTTTCGTGAAATGCAACCTATGCGTAAACTTCCAGTTTGCAGGATTCCATTTGCACATTTTATGTTTTCAGGGCTCCTTGCTGTCATTTTGGCCAAGATATATGAGCTCTCATGCACTGCTTGCAAATTAATCAATGTTACAGTATCAAATGTGCACCCCCCTCTCCCCATTGCCACAGCAGAGGGGTAACCATGGAAGAGGGGGGGCCACAGGGTATGCTTTACCCATGCACAATAATAGGCTGGTTGATGATTTTTTTTTTTTCAGCTTCATGATTACACTTACAAGTTTGTTATTTCACTGTATTACTACAAAATGTTCTCATTAGATTCCTTTTTTCTTTTCCCTGATGCTTTAGTACTCTCAATAGCGTGTTAAAAACATAAGTATACTTACTACTTCATACTGACATCAGCCTTACAATACTCTTGAGTACAGGATTTTTCTTCCAACTTCAAATGTTTGAACATTCTTACATGTGCGCATTCTGTGCTCGGACCACTGTATGCAGCATACTAATGCTAGGATATTTTTTGTTTATTAAACAGGGGGCATCGCTATTCCCGGTGCCTGTGTTGGAATATTCTTGGGAGGCTACGTCCTGAAGAAGTTCCAGATGAGACCAAAAGGTAAAACTTTACGACTTCTCGATGTTATTCACTGCGAAAGAAGCCACGCAATTAACATTCCAATACGTATGTGTAGGACTGCGCAAGGCTCAGGAACTGGCTACGAAGTGATTGCACATTGCATCGTTGTGTAATTATATGCATAACATGTATTCCTTACTGTAGTATAGAAATCTATTTTATGATTGTGGTAAACTTGATTGTCCCTTACTGCGTTAGGTAATTCCCACATCAGTCTCTAAGGATAAGCTAATTAGTAATTAATAAGTAGATTAAAAGTGTGAATAACTTTGTGCACAGTATTGATTACACTGACTTTCCCATTGTTCTTCCAGGGGCCATTCAATTCGTGCTCTGCTTCAACTTGCTGTGCATGGGTCTCTACACGCTGCTGTACTTCTTAGGCTGTGATAACATCCGAATGGCTGGGGCAACACTTCCTTACTTTAACAAGTAGGTCCTTTTACACAGAGTGTGTCGGCTGTGTTGCAGCCGTAAATTAATGGTATGACTCGCAGTCTATAGCTTTCTGTACTTTAGTGTTGCATTCAGCAGCTGGTTTCATGCAGCAGCTCTAATTAAAGGTAAACGTTATTCTTTTAATGACTCTTGTTGCATTCAAAATACAGTAAAGATAAGAGTAAAAAGCTGATCCACCCTTTTATGAGCACGAAGCTGTGAAGAATATAGTGCTTACGGATTCCTCAAAAAATCTGAGATCCCAGACTAGGAAAAATTTTCGTCAACTAGGAATATTTATCTGATCAGTCTGTATGGATTCCCTTTGTACGTAGCGCCATGCTGCAAAATGGATGGACAGCAATTTCTTTCTTTCATGAGCATTCCTTCCACCTTGCTGATCTGATTTGTGAGAAATGGCAAGATGGCTAATCGGAGCAGATTTTTTGTTTGAAATGTCGAAATTTTGTGCAAGATATGATAAAACCTAAATCATTGAAAAATTTAAAAAAAAAGGGTCAGGTTTACTTCTTATTTGTAGGCAAAAAAACTGATGCTTCTTTCTATCCAGTTCTTCCCACGTGCAATACCGGGCAACCTATTTTATTTCATTCATTCCATTCATTGTACCCTCAAACCTGAAGCATTACAGAGGGGTGTGGTATCAAACACTGATGCAATATATGTAAACATAAGAAAACAGAACAGCAGCAAAAAAAAAACATATGGTAAACTAATTAGTTGCTGTTAATTTTAAAGTGGTCCGGAAACATTGATGATCGGTAACGTCTGCAGTGAGAGCAGGATGACGACAATCAAAACATTATTTCTGCCAAAGAAGGGGACCAACCCAGAGAGCAGGAAAGTGGTTCCAATCCTCACAAGTCCTAGGACAAAATTACTTATAGAGAGTGGAAGCCCTACAAAAAGGAACAACAATCTTATGTGTGATCAATGCATCACGGTACATACTGGGGAGGAGAGATGAGTCATTGTGTAATGAACGATGATGCGGTGAAAAAGACAGAAATGATGCATTTTATGGTGGAATGATAACAATGGCAGTTCAAGGCTCGCCTTCATATTAGTAACACTTGCAGTTCGCACATAATTAGACATAAGAGCCTATAGTTCCTTTGTCAAGTTACACCTACTCACTTACACCTACTGTTAACCCCTTTCTCTCCGTCACTTTTGTGACACCTGCAGTAGCAGTGAGCTGGACACGTTCCAAGTGAACTTGACGGCCGACTGCAACATGGGCTGCCGCTGCTCGCCCAACGACATCGAGCCTGTGTGCGGCCGCAACGGCATCACGTACTTCTCGCCATGCCACGCAGGCTGTCGGCCGGGCGCTGGCCACGGATCACACGTGAGTGCTCCGAAATGGCACCTCACCGAACTCGTATATGTTACCAAAAAAATAATAAAATAGATAATAAGTGATCAACAAGAATTTCTTCGTTCAAAAATGCAATCGATTAGAGGGACCAGTTGCTGCACCCTTAACATTAGTTGAGCAGTTAGTGAAAGATAGTAGGTTACTTTTACGGTAAAGTTCTAGTAATTTCGATGTCATTGCTCACAGTCAGTTGCCTCGCATCAAGTCCGCAGGATTTGCTTCTACCAAGAGCTGTTTATTACAGATACCTAAAACTAATTACGGGAAATTTATCGCCAGTTTTTCAGCCACACTACTTTGGAACTCATTACCATGTCAGCTATCTCGTTTTTACATGTTCAAATACAAACTTCGTAAGTATTTTGCACGTGCTGTAACCGTTACTCCATTGCCGTTTTAATTATATATGCTTTGTGTTGTTATAAACTATTTGTTTTTGTTAGCTAGTGACTCGCATGATACATTGTCTTTTGTGTTCGGTATAGCTGCATGTATTCACATATTCCGCTCGATTCTAACAGGAAGTCTCCTGTACAGACATTTTTTTATGAGACCTCCCCTGTATGCTTGAATAATTTCCATTTATAATCTTGTTGTATGCAATAACATAAGCCTGAAAAGTGTTTGGTATTCTGGAAGTGTATTAGACTGCCTCTACTTAATATGTATTTTTAGTGTCCCTTTTACCAAGAAAGGCACAAAAAAGAGCTTTGCTCCAGAAACATTGTCCCCATTTTTGTTTTCTTCTGAAGTCGCAGTAATATTTTGTTAACACGCTATTTTCATTTGTGTTTTCTCCTGAAGACACAGTAATATTGTCTTAACACACTGTTTTCATTTTTGTATCTCCTTGGACATATAATCTGTTCTCGCAGCTGAACTACACATCGTGTGCGTGCATCGTGCCTAATGTGACCATGAACCCCGAAGTGACAGCCGTGCCACTGGCAACCAGCGGGCCATGCCCGCAGCCGTGTTTGGCGTTCATCCCGTTCATGGTGCTACTGTTTGCCATGACTCTAGTGGTCTCCATCACACAGATGCCACTGCTCATGATCATACTGCGGTGAGCTCGGCCAGCTGCTGAAAATGTCTTCTATATTCCCCCCAAGCATGTGCACGATGTGGGCTGAATGTGCGCAAAATGTGTTCGTTTCTCACCTCCTAATCATGATCAGCTAATCATAACATTCACATTGTTTTGTTAAGTCTTTGTGCAACAACGGCCCACGCTGTTTAGCGCTCTAACAATAGCACGTTTCACGTACATAGTGTCCATAACGATGTTGCATATGTACGAACCCCACGTTTTGCATAGTGCACATGAGCAGAAGTTCTGCGCAGGCACTCCGTGGGAAACGTGCCATTTTTACGTATGCCATACTGTTACGAACACTACATATGCAGTACTTAAACTCATTTGTGTTTGACGCTCTTTGACCCTGTTTAGCTCTACCGAACATGGTGAACTCTACTTACAAAGACTGCACTCACAGCAGCCTGCCATTCTGATGTGATGACACTTTGCATAAGATATGAGTGACAACAGTAGCGTAGGCAGAATTCTTTTTTTTGTGTGGGAGGGGGGGTGGCGGTGGTTGAACTATACTTTATGTATGTCCGTGCATGCATTTGTATGTGTGCCTGTATATATACACATGCAAAATTAGAAAATTTTGGCGAGGGCTCAACCCCCCCCCTTAACCCCCCCTTGGCTACACCAGTTTCAATTCAATTCAGTTTATTCCGACATCACAGGAGACATTACAAAAGTCACAACAGTGATGCTGTGGGGCGAAAGCAAAAAGCCATTAAGGCTTGACGAAGGCTTTCGCACCATTTGACAACATAGCAACAGCAGCAAGAGATCATCAGTTATTATACAATATCAAAACATGTACTTCAAGGCCATGCCGATTTGCATTTTATTAACACGTTGAAAAACATTTACAGAACGGAGCAGTATAAATGGTTTACTGTAAGAAACTGTTTAAGGTTAGTGGCAGTAAGTAGCTCATCATCTGGCGACCATAGTTAGTACGTGTGTAAGGAATTTTCCAGTCATCGGTGGCTCGTGTGCTATAGGGGCAGGTATAGGGTGTCAAACGCGCTAAATCAGTAAGAAAAGAGTCGTGATTCTTTCGGGAAGTACGATATCGCTTCATTAAAATTGTATTGTATATCTCAGGCATTGGTTGTAAATTAAGGGCTTCGAAAATGGGTTTGGAATGTTCATCGCGAGGAACACCTGTAATTATGCGCACAGCCTTTTTCTGTAATCTATATATTCGGCCTAAGTTCTTTTCCGATGTGGTGCCCCATACTAGATAGCAATAGCTTAATGTAGGTAAAAATAGCGAATTATATAGTAAGAGTTTAATTTTTTGTGGCAAGAGAAAACGTAAGCGCGATAAGATACCTACAGTACGAGAAAGTTTAGTATGGACAAACTCAGCCTGATCCTTCCATAGCATGTTTTCGTGAAAAATTACTCCCAGAGTTTTCACTATCGGTTCAATTTTAATAGATTCTGAGCCAATCACTAATGATAAATCGCAGTTTACGGGCTTATTTATTGGACGAAAGAGCACAGATTTTGTTTTTGAGGTGTTTATAATTAGCGAATTTCTTATGCTCCAAATGTGCAGCAGTTTCAAGACACTATTTGCTTTGTCAACTAGTTTATGCAAATCGCAGTCTTTAAAAAATAAGCTGGTATCATCTGCATAAATAATAAATGTTGTATTGTTATCGATGTTTGTCAAACTCATTAAGAATCGAATTGTAGGGCTTAAATGTCGCAACAGATTACACATGCTGTTAGAGATGGTGTATGTTCAAACCCTCTGAAGCGGGACAAGATAATGACCCTCATAACCTGCGTAAGTGAAAATTTTAAGTTCTGATTACCAAAAAATGCCAAAAAAGTAATTGTGGCTTTAGCTGTATGTGCACTTTGTGAATTGACACACGATTTTGTGCAGTGCATGCGCTACAGGTGATTGGGGATTACTGATCGTTAATAAAAGTTAAATCTGAGTAATTCACATCATAAAATCATGCTTAAACGGCTTCCTCTCTGTGCTTTCAGGTCTGTAGGAGAAGAAGAGCGGTCCTTTGCATTGGGAATGCAATTTGTAATATTCAGGCTATTTGGTAAGTGTGTGACAGACAGTAGTCTTTCTTTTAACGCCCTCTGGAGATTTACGCAAAGAAACGAAGTCCTACTTTTTCTGATAATGCCACAGTATTTGTGCACAGTACTTGCGTGAAATCAACTGCTGTGTCTGAGAAACACAGCAGGTGTGTTTACCTAATTGAAATATGGCACACCTAAACTTGGAAGAGTTTTTTTTTTTCCGAACAGGAAGCTCAAATTTATGTTGTACATACATCACAATCAATGTTGCATTAGGCTGCATATTGTTTACAGTGAAAGAGTTAGGTATTCCTAAGGGTTACTGCTGACAACATATATTGAAGCATTTATTCATTTGACCCTACTCTCTTTTGTTCTTTAGTTGTGTAAGTATGGATTTCAAACCGAGCCTTCTGTTTAAATAATCTTCACCTAAAAATACACAACTGTGTGGCATGTTTAAATAAATTTTAGCTGTGACAGATGTAGCATGATGGAAACAGTGCATACGATAAACAGCTGACGTTATTAGGAAAAAAAATAATAGCAGCAGGCAATCTTGAAACAAGCTTAAATAAAAATTAATGTGCAGTGTCAGGGCCCTTGTGAAGCTTTTACATTATACTTGTTCATTTAGAACACCATGCACGTACTTGGTTTGCTCAGGGGCACTTTCAGGTTCGAGTTAAAGCATGATAGAGCTTAGACAGATTTTCAATTACATGGCTCTTTCGATTGCTCTTGTAGCTGCTGACCATACGGCTCAAGCAAGCATTTCCTGTCTCAGATTTCTAGAGACCTCTGTGTCGGTGCAAGACACATCATAGCCCAGTAGGAACAAATCGAGCGTATCGACGTAAATTTGTAATGCCGCAACCCAGTGCAATCTCGAGTTATCTGTGGTTGTAGATGTTGACACCCTTCGTGTCTGGCTTGCAGGTTACATCCCAGCGCCGATAATGTTTGGTAATGTGATAGACTCTTCGTGCATCCTCCGAAAGGCCCACTGCGGCAAGCCGGGAGGCTTCTGCTTAGTCTACGACATTGAGCAGTTTCGACTCAGGTGAGTTTCGCTTAGATATCCCCGGCACACCGGCGGCCGTAATTTTCTGCCATTGTCCATAGAGATATTTCTCCAACCAGAAGAGTTCACTACGACACTTTTGTGAATCCTGCCACATTCAACCTTCACTGTTGTGCATTGCTTTAGTTAACTATAGCCCAGTTAGATCATTGTAGCGATCAAAACGTGCATTGACAGTAGAAAAGAGAGCACTGATCCAGACATTTTTCTCATCAAGCTCAAGGGGGTTTCAGGGCCCCTTTAACAGCATGCTGCGCAATGTCCTGGCAAATTTTCAGCCATCGGGCCTGTTATGCAACCTACCCCTATTAAAGTCCCTGAAAAATAACTAAAGTAGTGCCATTCAAGTCAGTGTACAAGCGCCTCCTCTCTCGTGCACTTTGTAGATTGTAAATAAGGTTAGTTGCAGTGTGAAGCTCACAGAACATGGCTCTTGGCCGGAAAGTGGGGCTTCTGCAATCCTTCCGCTAGAGCACCCGAGGGCGCTGCAGTTCTAAGCGGCGCAGTGGGAAATGTCCACGAAATAAAGAATGTGAAAAAATAACAATAGATACGACAACGCAATGTATATACAGAAGCAAGTGGCATATTTTTGTGATGTTTGACAGTGTAAAAATGCATGGTACATAATAAGTGAGTAAACGAAGGTGCTCGCTCCTGATGGCAGCGCCACTGCAAACTCAGCAGTGCTTAGAAATCGCTAGTTTTCAAGCACTAGCTTTTTAGAGGGTCGCGCAAGTGCCATCTTGTTGGTCCGCTTCTGGGTTGTTTACTTGATCAGTGCATGGTGCATGGTTGACCGTGCTTGAGCCTGTTTGTATGGTGGTTCTGCATGCCTTGGTATGCCGACCTGCTGTGCCAGTGTTAGCAAAAGCAGGTACAACTGCAGGAAGAAGCTGTTCTTGCTACAGCGGGAATAATCCATCGTTTCCTGGTGGACACCCTAGAGGCTCTGCTACAGCTGCTAGAAGAGGAGGCAGAGGCGAAGAGACGCAGTTGGCGCTACTTTATATTTTTCAGGGACTTTAGCCCCAATGGGTCAAATTCAGTGCAACAGCTATGGGTCACTGCACTGTGTGGTTCCAGTGAAGATCAGTGTAGGAAGCAGTTTCTGTAAACGTTCATCCAGTTGTGTTGTAGGTTTACTAGCGGTGGCAGCCAGTACTATAAGACAGGGCAAACAAAGAGACCACATAGACACTGTACTGTGTGTCTTGTTGTATTCCTACAGCTTACTATTCGAGATATAAAAAGGTGCGAAAGAAACGACACAGAATGGAAATCACAGGACAACATGCTAGTCTGACCTTACGTAACCTGACCTCCTTGTCCATTGTACAGTCATTGTACAGTTTATTTTTGAAAGAATTGGTAGGTCATGCAAAGTAGTAGCTGACTGGTACAATCTAACCTGCATACATTGAACCCACGTATAATGAATTATTTTGTATATCGAACAGTTTTAAAAACCCCTTGAATATATTTTAGATATAGTATATTTTATATATCAAATTACCCTGTATAAAGAACACTCTTGTGATCCCCTTCAGGTTCGACCTATCCGGGTTTGACTGTACATACATTTACTATGGGCTAGGAGGTCTTTGAGAGTTTTTTTTACTAGTGCTTTACGCTCGGCCTTGCAATCTTTGTACCGCAAGAAAAATAACCAATCAGGAGGGGGTAAAGTACACACGTGAAGAGCGTCACTGATATATGAAAAGGACATGGCAAGTAATTTTCCATTTCACTCTATTTGTCGTATGTGCAGGTACATTGCCGTCTGCTCCGGACTCAAGGTGGCCGCGGGGCTACTGTTCTTCCTCGACTGGCTCCTGATCACGTGGCGGCACAAGCGCGAACTCAAGGAGGCTCCACCCATGACGGTCGGAGAAATCGTCTCCTCGATCATCTCGCTAGACCGTCTCTCCGCGCTTGGCTGGGGTGAGGACGAGCAGAAGGAAGACGTCCTCCCGCTGGGGAACTGCGCAGAGGACATCGCCGACGGCGGCAACGACAACACAGTCCACCAGGGTGAAGAGCACAACGAGAAGGAGCGCCACTGTCAGCCGCTGCTCAGGAACACCGCAGCTCAGCCGGGAACGTCGGAACTGGTCTGCTAGTAACTCGTCTAGTACGGTGTGTAACTTTGCGCAAGTCGCGTGTGACGAGTGCCGAGTCACCCCGGTATGCACGTACGCAACAGGTCGACAAATAAGGTTACAGGCTCTACCCTTGCCGACGCCGTAGATGCTTCGACTGAAATCACAACGAAAGCCGAGCTGGACTTGCCTGCATGCACATTTAAAATGCCTTTTGGACAGGGAACAAAAATGGTCGCTGCTCAGTTCAGCCAGGCCGTATTGAAATCTTCCAAGAAACCTGCCTCGGCGTTCAGAAAAGCATACAATAAGGTTGTTTGCTCAGCATTCAACCCATCTGTCATGTGTAGGCAACTAGCCCCAGGTTCCGGGATGAAAACAACCATTTCCCGGCTCTTTTCGCCACAAGTTACAGACTCTGTATATGGTGTAGATGCTGCACATGCTTACGTCGGAGCTGTCAGGCCGCCAACGACGTCAATAGTAACGGAGAAGAATGTGCATACTAATGTCGTGGGCCTTGTTTCGGGGGCCTCTTCAAAACGACGATAGCCACTGCATCCCTAGTGGTTCGTGGCTGCTTCCAGAACTGCTGTTCACAACGTGTGCTGGTAATATGCAGACCTTAGAGTGCCTACAGTGCTTACCTGGGAGATTCGATGGCGTTTACGACACGACGAGTTCCGGACCACCGTCGCCCGTCGAAACCCGCAGCAAAACAAGTCCGCGTTGGAAGTGGCAGATCATGCCTGCAATCACCTCTTCAGTTTTTTTTTTCTCTCTGCCTCAAAATGATTGTTTTTTAAAGTTAGCCTACCGAGATTGTTTTGTCTTGCACATGGTGGCTGTAGTGCTTGCTTGGCGCACATCTCGTCACAGCGTCACAGTGTACAAATATTGTCAGGTGGAGAAATTACCAGCATGTCGGGAGTGAAACCATTTCATTTCTAGACGCAGGCTATTTCTTTTTCTTCCTGTTCTTGTTCAAATGGTCTCGCATTTACATAATGTCTCTCTCTTTCCACAACACTGCAGTTCATGTAAAGTTCTCGTCTCATTTGTAAGCGTTGTTGTTGCTTTCTTTTTCATCCGTTAAAGGGACGTTAAAATACTGACACGATTTAAGCTGGCAGATTGTTATTTTGAAATTCTAATCGTTCACATTTTCCAACGGAGGACGAACTCCTCTCCTTGAATTTAGCGCCCAAACTCGTTGCATCGTGACAGTGCATATTTCAGAGTAGTTTTGTTTTTTGCTACTTGCACCTGTAAGCAGGAAGATTCTCAGAATTTACAAAGTTGTTTCTTCATGTCTTCTAATATAGTTGGCTCATTTTTACCAACACACAGTTGTCTAGGCCTAACCAGATGCTACTACCAAAATGCATGAGGTTAACTTAGCCGGTTCAAAAATTTCAATATGCCACCTCCAAAGTGAAAAACAAAAATTTGGTGCAGCAAGCACGCTCGAAATATGAAATGTGTGATTGTCAAGTCTGGCATTAATGTTCCACTTGTCGTCCCTTTAAGGTCTCAATTTCATTTTGTCATTGTCAATGGCGCATTAGTTCTGGCCGAATTCTTCCGAGTCATTTTGGCTGAACACTGGACGACAACACCAGCACTGAATAAGTCACAAAAGTTCTGTATCATTTCAAAATGAAGCTTTAATTTCTGACTGCCTCGTGCCATTCATGAAAAGGAAGTTATGGGCTTTCATGGCACTCCTAAAACCGAGGAGTTCTTGTACTGCGCGTTGACACCTTACAGTCAGTAGCATTAGTGTGGTTTAGGCTTGTGTTTGGTAACATGTTTTTTTGTTCTTTTTTTTTTTTTCAATTGGCCGATGGCGGTGATAAGAAAAATGCTACAGCAACTGTGCAATGTCTAAGCCAACAAGTAAAATTAGAAAGAAGAAAAACCGAAATGCATCATTACAAAATTCAGTTCCCAAGTTCAGAGTTCTTCATGCAAAGACGCGACATGCAAAGACGCGACAACTGCACCAGCTAGTCTGATGTCGTTGCCTTATAAACGGTTACAAATTTCAACACAGTGGGAGTGGGACTTTTTACCGGCTTTAGACATGTCAAATTGCACTATCTAACTTTTTTTCCCCGTCTCTAGCCTATCGTGTTGGCTGTACGAAGTGATGTGGTTCATGAATTGCCACTCTCATTACTTTAATTTTTTTTTTAATTTTCTCTGCTTCCTGGCATGTTGTTCCATTATAGCCGAGAAGCAGTGCAGGTTTTTAAGTGGCTTCCATTTTACCAATTATTCTCTTCCCTGGTTGAACATTTTATGCCTTTTACAGCTAATCTTCCTAAAGGTGTTGTCTCGTTCTAAACGGTTCAGTGGACCAGATAAACTGCCCATGGTGTGCATGTGTGTGGCATATCCCGCCATTTGCTCTTATCTTTCTTTTGCATCTTGATAACAGTCATGAAGCTGTTTAGTCGAATCTCGTCATAACAACGTCACAAGCAAGATGAAGATAGCTTCATTATATCACATATTTGCTAAATTACATACATGTAATCAGTAAATAGGTAAGCATTTGAGATTAACCTCATTATAGTATCTGATCATATATATCAGTTATTGTTATATCGAGTTTCGACTTAGCGTTCTTTTGTCAGTGGGTCACATCTCAAGTAAGAACTATGGAAACCTAAGAGCTTTTTTAAATTTTTTTGTTTTCAGCTGTGGCAATAGTGTTTATTTTTTTTTGTGGCATAATATGTGGAGTTCTTTAATGTGACCATTTTACTCTCTGCACTGTAAATGACAAGTGTAATGTTAGTGACACCAAATACTTCACTCCGAAATTCTTTTTTCACCTCCTTGGTGTGCAGTCTCCACACACTCTGTACTTTAAGTACTTTTTCTGTACTCTAAATTTTCCTGTTGTTTTGTTGATCATCGTTCAGTAAGATGTACTGAAAACTGCATGCAATGACAAGAAGTCTGCCAGTTGTTCATTTCTCAGTCGCAGGCCATGAGTGCCACAACATCACACACGTCTATTTTAACTTTTTGTTTTGAAAATGCATATCTGCATAGAATTGCTGAAATAATACGCTACCATCTTTAGTGAAAGCTTCGCCCTGAAATACATCTACATAAAGATTAGTAGCTAAGAGCTAAGAAAAAAAATGTACTACATGTATGAAAAGGAGTAAGCTGCGTTCAGAAACCTGTGATTAACTTAGCTTCGTGAATTAACCAGATATTGTTGTAGATGAGGCAAATATTTTTTTCTTGCATTGTGTCTTGTTTTCACTATCAGAAAAAGCAACCTCCACTTGTACTGAGAAGATGGCATTCTCTTTCAGTGTTACCAGAAAGTGCAGCGATAACAATTTTACTCCTGTATTAATGTTTCTTTTTTTGCATAGCTCCACAAACTCCATTAACGATCACAGAAAGCCATAACAATTGAAATCGTGGAGTTTCATTGGCTGTATGTACTGCATGGGATTGTGCAACCAACATCACAAGGCTTGATGATTTGAAAGGCGATTATTACAGCAGTCATTGAAAGCCCTAAGTTATGCAATTATATGGCTTGATATTAGTGAATTCTAATACCGTGTATGTCACATCCATAATGGCAGTGCACACCCAAAAACGCCATGCTTCACAATGTGTGCATGTGCAGTACTTGTGCGAAAGTGGATAATGTGAAATGTGGCATTCTTGTGTACACAGCGCCGTTATGAATGCAACGTACGATGATGCGATTTAATGCAAACTCAACCTGAGAACTGTTTTACCAACAGAATTATCTTCCTTGTTTTAGCGAGAAGACTCTACCTTATGATCACTTTATGGGCTGAAACTAACCTAATGACTTGACGGAATCTCAGCCGTCAGAGTGAGCAACAATCCCGAAGACGTGTTCAAGTGCATATGTGATACAGCATGAAATATATTGTCACAGGTGGCTCCTGCCTTTCATCATGTATATAGATGTATGTCATAGATGAGATATTTTGACAGAGCAAGATTTAGGACTTTCTTCTAGCGTGTGATCAGTTTGCGCACTGAGCCCCTTTCATGAGAGGCAGAAAGGAGCCACATGTTCTTGCAAATAATGGCAATATCTCTGTGCTGAGCACAAGAACGTAGTTTGTGTGCCTACCAGGTGCGCACAAAAGCATCCTTCGTCTGTAGGTTCGAAAGGCGCTTATGCCAGCAATAGAGAATTGAACACTCCACACATTTGTGACGTTCAGTTCAAATCGAGTGACTGTCATTGCAGAGAAAGATAGGCCTGCGAAGGCCTATGTCAGTCCTGTGGTTGGACAATGCTTGCTCCTCCACTTTCTGTGCTGGCCCTATATTGGAACGACATCAGCAGGTATACCTGCTTCTTTCTGTGTTCACAGGAAAGTGACAGAATAGTGAAAGCACACTCTTCTGGGTGCACTGCATTCAATATTTTTGTGCAGCACATTATTTTTAATTGAATAGAAAGAAAAAGAAGCAAGAAAAAAAAGTCTACAATCAGCATAGGCGTACATTGAATACACGTTAGAGGTAATTTACACAAGTGTTAAAGTTATGCAAATGAGAGGTAGTGAGGGAGCATTCACACTGTTGTACTATTAGGAACAGGTTTCGTGTGCACAGGCTGTGAACGAAGACAAGCACGAGCCAGAGACAGTGTTTTGTAGTTAGTCTTTGGTTTGTGGGAACAGGATAATGACAAGAGATGGTTACAACACATACTTTAGAAATTTCGCACTGCACTTCGATCATATCATTGAAAGTTACTAGTTCTTCCTTGTCTTGTGGTGTTTCGTATTGGCGAGGGAACTGTATGGAAGAACCTTGGCCTCGGCAAACTTCATTGTACTCATGGTTATATCTAGGAGAAACAGTCTCAGATCAAGTAACCACAGGCCTGCAGTCTCACATAGCGCGCTTTCTTGGTCATAATTATTTGATGAGTTGAATAAAGTTTACATAAGCTGAAATGCACTCCTTTGCTTGTATGATGGTCCTGTGCTGAACCTTCATAGAAGTGGAGCGTTCACCATACACACTACGGTATTAGTACCAGAACATTTGGTTAGGTTCACGTAGTTGTTGCACAAATGTTCTTGAAGCAAGCATATCTTTTCTGAAGATACCATAAACAAAGTTGACAAATATGAGAAGAGCAAATTTACTTTGTTTTAATTGCATCACTTCAGCCTAAAGGTGTGAAGCACTTTCCTCCTGCCTTATGATCCAGTGCTTCTTTTTACTAAAGCATGCAGTTAACAGGCACACTTCCGATAACGACTTAGATCACATTAGCGATATTCTTCTGGTTTTGCCAGCTGCGTATTGCAGCTAGGTTCTCGCTGTATTGTACACCGTCCTTGGCGAGTGCTGTTTAGCATGTTTAACACGAAATTGTACGTGTTGCACACGACACTCTGGGCGGATTCCATTTTGGCTGTTTCTCCTTGTTCAGTGACCTCCTCGTGCAAAAAGCTCCGCAGAGGAAAATCTACAACAGAAGCTGGCATCAACAGGCATCAACAAAGAGCTTTTATTGCTATGCACCATCCATTTTTTCAACAGTTTTAACAGACTGCAACAAGCGTGTTTTGTGGGAAACTATTTTGATAATAATAACTAATGTTTCTGAAATAAAGGACATTGAACCAGCTGTTTATGAACAACAGCTCGGGATGTACTAATTTGTCCGGTTAACATGCCGGCATAGGAGTCTTCAAATTGTGCAGCAAAACTGCTGTCTGCATTGTGTGCTCTTCATTTTGTACAGTACAGTTTTTCAAATTTAAGGGTTTGAATCCCAAGGTTCGCTGGAATACATCGTATATTGTGCAGGCTTCCGAGTTTGGCCATCGTGTGTATTGCTAGAAAAAGGTTTCACAATGGGCGACATAGCGAAACTGACCTTTGTCATTTAGGTCAAGTTATGCAGGCAAACGCTACTTGTCTGTGATGCAGATTTGCATGTTCGCTCGCACTCTCCCCCCATTTCGCATGCGTTGTACGCCTTGTTATATTGTAAAGTGAACGAGTTGCACTGTAGAGATTTACTGCACGTGGTGTAACTTTGTTATGACGTTGAAACTTCTGTGGTTTTAATCTTTATTTATTTCTGCTGCTTCCTACATATGGGTGTGTATCTATCTAGGACAATGATGTCCTTACACTAGTATTTAAGGTTCTTGAGAACGTTAGCAGCATGCAATTCTCCTCTTATTAGGGAAGGAATGAATGGAGAAAATAGGTGTCATGTTCTTTTGGGGGGATAATTGTTACAATGCATCTGTGTCATCATTACAAGTGAATCTCGGTGGAGCATCACTGTGTAATTTCTGCTTATATAAGAGATGTTATCCTCTAGCGCTTCACTAATGAATTCTTTTCGCTTAACTGATACTGAGACCTTTAGACGTGTAGGTACTTTCTCTGAAACAGTGTACTAGCATGTGTGGCTGTGCATATGCTGTTTCTCTTAAAAGAAGACTGCTGTTTTGTTGCTGTCGTGCAGTCCCACGAAATTGTATTGCCACTATACACATAGCTTTGCTGCAAAATTACGCTGTGGCTTCGTGAGTTGTTGCAGTTTTCATACCTTTTGTTTTTGTACAAGAAGCGTCATGGCACATTAAAAGCTGTATTGTTTGAACATAATGGCATTGTCTTTTGCTTTAGCCCAAAGCATTCCGTGGCTACTCACTTCGGGTTTCTTAAAGGTCATTTTGTCACTCCTACACACTCTTCTAAAGACGATATATTTCCGGTGAAGATGGATAAGAACTTACTTTGGAATGGAAATTGCAACCGTGTAAATGTATGCTAGTGAAGCGAGAACAATGTTGTTTATTCATCAATATTTAAAATTTTGTTTCTCTGTCATCCTTTGCATTGTCGTGGAGTTTGGCTCCTGTAACGCAGGGGTTCGTTCCGCCCCTCACCCACCTCTCCAGGAGGGCCCTGACACCCACGCTCCAATTCCACTCTCACTGTCCCTTCAATCCCCAATCGCCCGTGAGTGTATCGGTTGAAGTGTCCTCACTTGAGAGACAGTTATCGTACACTCCACACCCAATTTTCATTTTCATTTCCTTCTTCCTTTTAAGAATCCTTCCTTTTAAGTAAGAGAGTTTTTTTTTTTTTTTTTACCTGAACCGCGCGAGCGTCGACCGCCGTTAGACCGCCGTGTTGATAAGCGCCGTACAACGGAGCGCAGTGGCAAAATGAACGAGAATACGCGCATGCGCGCTATGAGCGTTCCTGGGCAGCTGTCATCTGCTAGGCTTTTCGGGGAACTGGACACCACCACCGCTTCTTTTGAGCACCGCTATCGTCATCCTTTCTTGTCTGAACGCTGCCATCAAGTTATAAAGAAAAGGTCAAGTGATCACGTTTGAGATGGATGGGATGTGATTATACACGCTGATTATACCACTGCGTATCAGCATTTTTACATCGAAGCTGTTAAAACAGCTTATTGCCTCAGGAATAGCCTGCCGCAAAAAAAAAAAATATATTATCCGTCGAGTACGAGCGGAGTTGGAGATTTGACGCACGCTGTTAGCGTTTTCTCTCTCCTCTCGTCCCGACGAGCGTGCTGGAAGCTAAGCAGGGAGGTATTGGCGGCGAGATCGAGAAGAGTCGGCACCTAGCGGCGAGCGGATGAAACCCCGCGGTGTGGATGGCTCCTTGCGTCGTCTGCTAGCCACACCGTGTTCGCATGTGTGCGTACGTCATGCGCGTCCTCATATTACAGCTTATTCCGTTGTGTTAGCGCAGTATCAAATGCTTGCAAATGCCTACACGATATACATAAGCATTTCGCCTTACGAGACTTGTATGCACTCTAATAAGTGAGTACACACCCGTGTCGGTATGGCGCTAGGCCTAACCATCGCACCGTCCATTCGCCAAAATCATTTCAATGTGGGTACCGCTTTCTCGTTCTAGCACGTCACAGTTCATGCGGCGGCGTCTTAAACGAAAAAAAAACAACTAAATGTCGAGGTGTGAATGCAGAATTATAGCGACACCATCTCGTGATGTGTTGGCGATTTGGAAATCCTTGTGATACCGCAATGCAAGAACTAGCGTTTGCAGAGGATGGTAAGCGGTTAAAAAGACCTGAAGCCACGCATTTCTATAGCAATACACGTATTCGTGCAAACAGAAAAGCAGAGTGCACAAAGTTCTACTTCATCTAATTAAGCAGAAATACAGGTTCTTTGTCTTTGTAGCCGCTAGAGCAAGAAGTAATTACTTCAATGGCTCGGTCGCGCAACACAGTTTATATTGTGATATAGGCAAAACGCAATTTAAACACGTGCAAATAAAGCAAGAAAAAACATCGAGCACAAGCAAAACACGAATGTGACTAAAGGCCAGTACCCCATTGATTGGCAGATTGCACTTCTCTCACAATTAATAGGTACGTTAGGAGGGTTGAGTGCATTGATGTGGCAATGGAGGGCACATACATCACCATTAGGCTGCAGTGAACGCGCTTACTCGCCAACAATCTACTCAAACAGCATACGGCGAAGCGCCGCTGCGTACATTTGTATACGCGCCGCCGACCGCCTATCCACACAAACGCGGCGATGGTGCTGCCTCCTATAGCCCGATCTCGCGGCGAATGGCACGAGGAAAAGAAGTTACGCCACGCGCGCGCCATGGCCTTCAGCACTTTCTTTTCTTCCTTTTTTATTTTAACGCGCGGCTTCCTTTCAGTGTGATCGTGAACGAGTGCACAGGCACGTCGCGCCATCCCGCGACGGCCGCGGTAACTGTGCAGCGCACGATGCTCAAATCAGCCAATGACCGTAGACTTTGGGTTTATGGCGCAGTCACTTGGGTTTATGGCATCATTTGTAGAGAGAAGAGGCAGCGATTTTTAGCTGACCTTGAGAATTAATTGTAAATTCCAGGCAGCGTTTCGCGCTATTGGCCTCGAGGAGTTACGGAGTCGCCCTCTATCGGACGCGCCTCGATTGCGTGCTAGGTAGGATACCGCCGGCGCGCTCCGCATAGGTTTTGCTGCCGGCGCTCTACAAAAACACCTCGCGGAAGCCCTCCAGGGCATTTCTGCAAGTACTTTCGAAAGGAACGGTGTTCTTTCCTGTCAGAATAATCATCTTCGATGAACTGAAAGTACAAGACAGTCTACAGTCGCTGTCTCTGCAGAAAACCGAGCACCCGCTTCACGCGGTCACCGCGTTGGAGACTCCTGAACCGACTTCTTGCGTAAAAGGTAGTCGCTGGCTGAGTGCAAATTACGTGAAATATCTCGTTAGAGTAGACTGGCTGTGTAACCAAACGGAGCATAACAGAAAGAAGCCTCAAGCCAGCGATCGCACGGGTTCGCGACGAGTGACGGTGCCTCTGCATGTATGAGCGTCTGCGTGTATGTTCGTACTGATGGTTTCGCTTTTGCTACGAGCGCGTTTTGGCACCACGCTGTCAACTTTAGGCCACGAAATATGAGAATTTGTGAGTACACAAACAACTAATGTTGCGCGGACGCTATCAGAGCAGTTCAAAAACAATTTCGTTACAACTGCGGCTTCGGTGCGCATGGCAACTTTGTGACCTGCCGTCCCGACGATTCAGTGTCTTTTTTTTTCTTTTTCGGTCTAAATTCGGGTACGTTTCAATGTCATTTGACAAGTTGTCTCGCACTGCGTGTTGATCGGTCTTCTCAGCGGGCAAATGCCGCTGCTTCTGTTTCTTTATTCAGTGCATTCGTTTCGTTTGGTGCTCACACAAAACGTGAGCAAATGCGACACCTTTTTTTTAATGCTCCTTAATTATCGTTCCCTTTGCATTCCAGTGAACTTGCCGCTCTCTGTCATCAACAAATTCATAGACCAAAGCTTCACCACTTCGAGATTGCCTGGTGGAAGGAGAAGTAGTCCACGAGACCGAGCATGTAGTAACATGCGACGACAAGGAATAGAAAGAAAATACAGTAACTTTTGCGGACTTGTTCTGCAAACGTCGGCTGTGAACTAGGACCCACATGAACTTGAAATAGTGGTGAATAAAATAGAAGTTATTGCAGCAACCAACAGCCGCAAAACAGGATAGTAATTATTTGGCATGTACCCCAGCAATTTTGGCAGCAGTGTCGTGTCTAACGCCAACAGGGTGGCATCTTTCCCACGTAAATAAATGAGACTCCAAGAAAATACATGGGGTTGGCCGGTGGGCCGATCACGGAGGCAATGCAAAATTTATGTAGCTTATGAAGCAATGCGTGCCTCATCAAATAGGAAGGTTGCCCGTCGGCGTCCCGCGTCGGCGGCGTCAACACGAGTGATGCACAAAAAATAATCGTCACATGATGTCACCATATGACGTCATCATGATGTCACAGATCGCCAAAATATGTAGCGTCATTATGACGTCACATAACGTGACGTCACATGATGACGTATTCACACGTCATGGTCGCTTTGCATTGCCTCCATGATTGGTCACGGAGGCCGTGCAAAACTGCGTTAGGTGCAGAACGCTTTTGGAGGGGGGCGCGGGAGAATCAGTACATCGACTGACAAGAAGAAGATGGCTTTCGCCTTCTAGTCATCTTTAACAAATGCATAAGGGACCCTGTGCGTTTTTTTTTTAATTTAACGTATCTAAACAATGACTTGCGCATCTGCAGCAGATTTTGTGGACGCTGAGCACGGGGCTGACGATCAAGAGGTCGCACAGGAGGGTTTTGAGAAGGCATCGCACGTGGTAAAAGGCAGCGCTTTTACCATCCTGTGGCAGATAAGCATCATTTGCCGGCGGGAAGCGCGCGCGAGCCATCGTCTCAGTGAGCGCTGTCTGCTACTCACCGAACATCGCAGGCACGACGCAGTAACGAAAGTCTTCGTCGTGGAAGTGGTTGTTGCACACAAGACTCGTAGCCGATGGCTACTTGCCGGTTCTTAGCTTTACAACCCATGCTTCACGCAGTTTCTTGTCCCGCGGTTACCGGTGCAGGCTGACACTGGGCTCCGTTGCGTAAGCGCGGCACTGCGTCATCGAGCGGTAGAGCCCCATGTTCGTCGCCTTCGGAGGCAGCCACACTATTACAATGGTTTCAATTGAGTAGAAAATGAGAGAAAACTTCCGTATTTGAACAGACCACCGCGCGTGTGGGACTTGAAACTCGTTTTCAAAGCACGCGGCAGTGCTCTCCACAAGCAGCCGACGCGGCCGCTGAGGCCACGTGATCCTGCCAAGCACGTCACGCCGACGGTGGCGCCGGCGTTTCCAGTGGTGGGCCTCGAGGCCAATAATGTTTGGCTCACATGTTCTCTGAATCCTCGACTACCGATCGGCAGCGTTTTCTGACCATGCTCAAAAGGCGTCGCAGGGCCTCTTTAAGTTCACACCTCCCCTCCTCCTCGTCATCTTCCTCCTCTGCGCGGCTAAGCTCCGCGCCCGCCGCAATCTTCCGCCATATACGTATATGGCGAAGACCACGCTTCCTGTTTCATTGCGCGAAGGCCACACTTCGCAGGTCGCTCTAAGCCTCTCGCATTTTTATCCTTCGGTACAAGCTCCATGAAGACGGATCAGTCGCCTTATCGAGTGACGTCTCAAAGCAGCAATGGCTGAGAGTGTCGGTGGTGCGCCGGGATCTGTAGCCATGCGCGCGTTTGAAACCTTTTGATGAATTACACGCTTTATGCAGAGCGCCTGAATCGATCTGTTGAAGGAGCTACGCTACCGGATAAACGGACTCATAATATAAATTATCAAAACTGTTTCAGCATCCCTTTAGAAAGGATATAGAAGTTAATTGAAAATTTCCCCTAATTTTACCGTGCAACAGAAAGGGGAAAAGGACAACGGACTAAACGCTACAAATGTGTAGCTTGACTGTACCTGAGGCCCAACGTATGTAAGTATATGACAGATAAACAAAAACGCTGTCAGCAGTGAAAGTGATAACGTGATGTATAAACGTAAGGTTACATTTAAACGAAATTGCAATTGAAGGAGCGAGCATTCATATATATGACATTAAAGGGTCCCTGCAACACTTTTCCAAGTAATCATCTAATGGCCTAATTAAAAGAGCCCAAATAGAGTGCCGCAAAGATTTTTAGAATCCGTCATGTACTAGCGGAGTCGTACCAGCGAGCGCGCTAAAACCTACGCAGTGAGCGGGATGACAAAGGGGATGACAAGACGTCCCTTCGTCAGCGCGCGTCATGACGATGATGTGCCCCTAACATGGCTCATACCCACACTGGGGGATTGGCCAAAAATTGTTGATATGAAGTTTTAAAGTTGTATCTAATGATTACATTGAGCACTTCATTTTTTTCTTCGAATGCGCGGCTTACTTTTAGCGTGATCGCGAGCGCACGCTCGGGCACGTGGCGGCATCCAACGGCGGTCACGGTAACTATGAAGCTTGCCAGGCTGAAATAAGCAGTAGAGTTCATATGAAGAATTCGGCAGATCCCACGCGTTGTCGGAATCGGTTTCATGCGAAGCAGTCAGGGATTATTTCTATGCTGTATTTTATGGCTTTGAGCCAAGCGTTGCGAGGTGGCTCGACGTGTTTTTCTAAGTGCAGTAGCTGTGTACACATCGTGGGCTTAACAGGCTCGTCGACAACGACAACACTGGTAACATATGGTGCGACGTGACGTCAGCCCTCACGTTAAAGTACATTGTATTATCGAAACTAAGTCCACTTAACGGTGCAATCATGGGAATATTCCTCCGGGGTCGAGCAATGTGTCAATACACCTTACTGAATCATAGGAATACAAATGTAATGTTTGTTAGACTGTTACGAAAGCGGAGCCAACGCTGGAACCACCGACATTAACATGATATGGCGCCTGTGTGGTTGGAGTAGATATGTAGTGTTTATTGCTTTCTTGTAAAATTAGCCAGCACCACAACCCCAATCAACGTTGCAGCGACATTACGCCTGCATAGGCTAATTTTCCAAACCTGTTTATAGACCTGGCGTGGGTCTGTGGTAGAATACCTGATTGCCACGCAGAATGCTTGGGTTCGATTCCTGCTTGGATTCTAATCTTTATTCTTTTCATTCGTCGGGTCAACGCTGCCGATGTTGGTTTTTCTTAACACTCTCGCATTTAAATTACCAATGTCTGTTCTCGCCGTTCCTGGGTAGATATAAACTGTCAATCAGCTGTGGCGCATACCCGTACACCGCGGCCCGTGGTAAACGGGTATGGGCCGCATGTGTCTGTTGGAAAGGGTTTGATGACGTACTCGACAGGATTTTCACGTTATTCTGGTCATGACCCCACAGTCATGTTCGTCAAATCCTCTTACCCTCCCTTGCCAATTTTGGTCTACACTAAGTTAAGGAGGCGAACATGAGAGCACCCAGGCGTAGGCCGCTAGATATAGATAGATAGATAGATAGATAGATAGATAGAAACGCTCAAAGTGCCAAAGGTTCGCTAAGAAATGCTTCGCATTTAATAAGCCAACGGCCGTAGACTTGGGTATATGGCATCACTTGTAGAGAGAAGAGGGAGCGATCGGCAGTGTTTTCTGACCATGCTGAAAAAGTGTTGCAGGGCCCCTTAAAAATGCCTTAACATCTGAAAACGGTAGCGCGGGGAAGTATCCAAGGTACTGCGAATACAAGTTGCGACTTAGTCAAATGTTCTAGAAGTCCCTCGAGAACAATTTAAACAGAGGCAGGAAAACGGGGGATTACAAAATATTGCTTGAATTCTTCAAGCATGAGGGCGAATTTGGTACTTTCATGTATTCTATATATGTATTTCATCTATTTCAATATGGTATTTTCATGTATGTATTTAGAATCGTTGGCATTTGCAGAGCTTGGTTAACATAGCTCGTTCTGGTACGAGGAACAGTCCACTTTTCAGCACATCTACAGCTCAAACAACTTTATCTTTTAAGGTTATATAGCAGCTAGAGATGTCAGAAACTCGATCACTGCAGATGATGAAATTCTGACCTGATAGTGTAGACCAGGGGTCGGCAACCTTTTGAGGCGGAGTAAGTCCCTGCATTTTTCCCTCTTCTTTCTTAAAAGGAAAAAAATCTAGGGACTTTAAGGCGGAGAGCCGAGTTGCATGAAGTCGACAAGTCGAGGGCCGGGGGGAGGGGAGGAGGTGGCTTTGCTGGCAAAGGGGAAAAAAATCGGCAAATTGACAATAATGTGCACTACCGCAATAGAAATCCTGTTTACCGTCAGCACGCATGGCACTAGGTTGCAATTTACAAGCATAGGTTACAAGCAAAGAAGTTAGAGGAGGGTTCCGATGTCCTGCCGGCGGCCGCATTATATACTGCCCCGTGGGCCGCAGGTTGGCGACCCCCGGTGTAAACGATATTCAAAAGTAGTGGTAATGCGTATAACATGATACTAACAAAAAAAGATCTCAGTGCTCTATAACTGATGTCAGCAATATGCCTCATGGTTTTCTTTTGCAAGATCTTCCCCCATGTGTTGCTCTTCAAAAATTAAGGCTAATTCTTTATGTCGTGCCCCAGACCAAATGACAGTGATGAACGTGAGATTGAGAAACAGCGTGATAGATCGCTAGCTTTAATCGCGCAGGGAAATCAAATCGACATCTAGAAAGGAAACCGACTGACTGATACAAAATCTTTTTAAATAAGACCTAGATAATTTTTCTGCCTAATTTATGTATAAAAAACAACACAATGTGATTTAAAGGTTTCTTATATCTGTTCGATTTTTGAAAATGACAAGGTGATTACTTGGGATTGCTACATAATTTACAGGTCGAAAGATGACAGCTTTTATGTGTTTTATCGTTTACTTACAGTCCACGTGCATTCATTGATTACCTATGCCGATGGCGCTATAATATGGTCGTGCTGTCTGCATGAAGGACAAATTGTGGATTGCTACAAATATTAATTATGTCATTGATATAAACATTATAAAAAAAAAAGGTCGTAAAGGCCATAGAGGGAATTCTGGTGCCACCGTCTAAGCGAATCCGCGAAGGGAATGAGGCTTGTGTTGGCTGTTGTTGAGCGAGGCTTCGACTAAAAAGAGGATACGACTGCGCACATAAAGCTTCTCTAAAACAAAACTTTTACAAACGGATCTTATTCTCGCGTATTGTGTTCTAGAATAAAAGTCCACTGACGTGTACGGCGTAACCAAACGGCGAAAGAAACAGACGACAAACAGTCGCAGAGTGAACGCTGGCATTGTCGTCTGCCTTCCAAGCTTAGCGGCTGTTCGTTACATTTTTCGCTTCATAAAATTGTACCTCAACGCAGAAGTTTTCAAAGTTAAATAAAACTTGTTTCTGTGCAATGATACAAAAGAAATAGCTTACTACGGGCTCCTTCAGTATGAATAAACCATTTCGACACAAGGAACGCGTTGAAGCCAGACGCGTCTTCGAGGTGTCCGGGCTCTTCGTGAACGATGCCAATCCGAGCCAAGTCCGAATCTCACATATCCCAGCATTCCCATGCGTACAACAGCTCGTAGCGCCAGTTTTCCCTCTGGGTAATTGTAAGAAACTGTATGGTAAAGGCTACCTTGGAGAACGTCGCATATACCGTACTGCACTCGTGCCCTGCAGTACGATAGCGCACGAGCGCAGTCACGTGGTTTATTTCATATTTCGTGGGCTCATAAATCGTCACGCAGCATGTGCAGGGGTGATCAAAAATTCCCAGGCCGCACTGCCATAGGATCACATGGGATAGCGGCATGGAAATTCTCTACTCTACATTGACACAAAAATTGAATCGGTCGTTTTTGGAATGCCCTCTACAAGGTAACGAAACGCACTTGGCCCTAGACTGAATACTAAAAATTTTGCATAATTGATCTCAGTTACCTAATTAAGCGCAATATCAAAAATACCCTAAAAAGCGCTACATGACGGCAAACCATATGTCGTTGGTTTCGTTCTGTTGCGGTTAACTCCTTAAAAAAATATTTGGTTCTAGTCACGTGTAACACACTGTTCGTATGTGTATGTACACACACACACACACTCGCTCGCTCGCTCTCTCGTGGAGGGGGTCACGTGCTCCTCTGGTTCCCTCGCGAATATGCCTACATAAGCGGCGCAAGCTCAAGCTTGCCTTCATGTCATCTGCTCAGCCGTAGCCTCCTCTGCAATGCTCGCGCGCAAAGCGCGAAAACGTCGCGTAGGGGGCTCGCGCCGCACAAAACAAGCCGCGCATCGTGCTGGGCACAAAAGACAATCATCACTGCAGAGGCAGGGGATACGTAATTAAATTCCTTAACGACGTGACTGCTATACTTGCAGAAAACATCGCCTCACTTTTTGGGTTTGCCAGTGTCCTGACGATAGTGACTGCTCTCAACCTCTTCCCTCTCTCCACCGTCGCTTCTTGACACTGAGAGGTAAGGAGAGGGGCGTTCCCCTTGCCCCCCACCCCCTCTCCTCTTAAACTAGTCTATGAAGGCACAAGTTAACCTGCAATAGAAAAGCCGCGCCAATGTGTGGATTCTGGACATATCTGTGAGACGTTTGTTTGTTGGCATTTTACGCTCGTAGTAGGGATTTTATGTGTTTTGCCGCCATCGTCGTTTTCGGGCCGCAGCTTTGTCTATAACCAGAGTAAGGACTCTGCTATAACCTATACACCAATAAGCCCAAGCAAGAGCACGCCTGTAGCGAATATTTATCTCATCAAATCAAACGTTTATTTATTTTGCATGGTACGATTGCAACGTGAAATATATTACACAGAAGAGGGTCCCAAGGTCAGGAGACCGTACCCGGGGACCCTCTGTGATTATTATGAGACACAAATTGCGAAATAAGCATACACATGTAAAAATATCTAAACCAACAAAAGAAACGGGTTCGATAGTTATCGTAATTGCACAATTGTAGGTCGATCCATTTTATATAAATTGGAAATCCGAAGTTGGCGGATTGACTTACAATCGAAACCGAAACTAGTTTCGGTTGTAAGGTCGACTTACAACCGAAACCAAAACAAACGAGAAATCAAGCACGATGTGGCCATGGTTACGTTATGTTTACCTTCCTGCTGTACCTGTAAAATATACCGTATTTTCTCGCGTACAACCTGCACCCCCAGCAACGATTTGCGGAAAATTCTCTAAAAATGACCTCGCGTATTGCCGCAAAGGTAGCTTTTCTGCATCGCTCTGAAGCACTGCCGTGAAGCCACCTTTTCACATCGGAATTCGAGGTTCTTTGTTTTTTCTTTTTTTCTTCAGCGAAATCGTAAATATATTTTCTTCGTGAAATGCGCTGGCGCTTTCTTCTTCTTTTTTTTTTTTTGCCGTGCGATTTTCGCTTTGCAACTTACAATCGGGTAAATGCGGTATACAGAAAAATGCTACTTTAGTAGGAGATAATGATAGATGTTTATAGGTCCATAAAACTGTTTTCCAATATCATAAATATTGGATAAAGAAATACTGTCATGTGGTTTTGACGGTGAAGAAGGCCAACAAGACTGGGAAATACGATAATTTTTTTATTGGGCTAACTTGTGCCCGGAAAATGAGAAGTCAAGGAACAAGCAATTCACGCTGTACACTGATAGCGGCGAGAACAGTCGGCGGCCGTCGAGAAATCTGATCAGAGGTAAGGCGCGTCGGCATTTATACATTCGGCATTGAAGGTTCCAACCTTATCGTTGGTGGCCGCGTTAGTTCCAGGATAAGCTGTACTGTTCGCGTTGTGCGCTCAAGCGTATCAGAACAATCTACAATAATCGGGAATGTTCCTAGACATTCCGACGCGGCACAAAACATACACGTGCAACCGGTCGGTTACATAAAAATGGAAAAAGAATCTCGCACAGATGTACAAATGCGTACTAATAGCGAAAATACGCAAGCAAAGAGTAGCAATGCATTGTCACGTAATGATCATTACAAAACTAAATAGGAAAGAAAAAAATTCGGCAGATCCTACGTACCGTGGGAGTCGATGTTATGCGAAGTATGCGGCGGGTAGGTGACTGGCGTAACTTTTTTTAGTGAGCGACACGTTACAAAATGATGCTAAAGATTTCTATAAATTTTATACGCACACATATATATGCTGAAACGCCGCATATGTGTTATATAACCAGTTGTTTACGGTTGGGTAATGCTGCCAATGGCAACGGGGGTATTACCAACACCAGAAGCGGTAAGGTAATATGTAGTGCTTACACGTGTCCCGAGAACACACGCACGTTTCACGAACCCGTGTGCATGTATGGAAGAAGTTCTTGACAGTTCTTGAACAAGGGCGTCATCACCGTGATCAGTGAGCACCAGCAGCTGGTCACGACTTGTTATAGGATCCGGTCGTGATCGTGGTGACGAGGGGTCCATGTGTAGTGAAGTATGTGGTATAGTATAGCTGTTGGAATTCGTGGATGCCTCGGTCATTTCGTCGACAAATTGTCTGTCGACAGAGCCGGCGACATGTCGGAACCTGAAGCCACCCTCCGCGTTGGTGAGGTATAGGCTGTCGAGGCTGGTAGGCCTGGATAGTGCTACGTAGACCAAGATCGGTGGATGGTGTTTGTCGTATTTGTAGACTACCTGGGCGTATGTGGCCTACGTAGCCTAGTCTACAAAGCGGCTGTCAATCAATCTGGCATCATCCTCAGTCAGCATGAGGCCATCGCCCAGCCTCGTAAGAAATGAAGAGGACACTGCGTCGTTCTCGCGGACTAAGTGCACTTTACGGCGCGGTGATGTGAATACCATATGTAACTTTCGTTAATGTATTCCTCCGGGGTCAAACAGTGCTTAAATATAGCTTGCTGAATCATAGGAATACAAACGTAATGTTAATTAGACTGCTATAAAAGCGGAGCCAACACTGGAACTACAGACGTTCATCTGATATGACGCCTGTATTGTAGGAGTAGACATCGTAGGAGTATCATGTAGTGTTTATGACTTTACTGTAAAATTAGATAGCCAGCACCACAACCAGAATTGACGTTGCACCGTATTACGCCTGCGTATGCTGTTTTTCCAAACCAGTTTATAGACCTGGCGTGGCTCAGTGGTAGAATATCTGATTGCCACGCAGAATGCTTGGGTTCGATTCCGGCTGGTACTCTAATTTTCATTCTTTCCCTTTGTTGAGTCAACGCTGCCGATGTTGATTTTCCTTAACGCTCTAGCATTTAAGTTACCAATGTCTGTTGTCGCTGTTCCTGGGTAGATATAAACTGTCAATCACCTGTGGCGCATACCCGTACACCGCGGCCCGTGGTAAACGGGTATGTGCCACACGTGTCTAGTGCAAAGGGTTTGACGACGTACTCGACAGGATTTTAATGTTATTCATGTCCTGAACCGGTAGTCATATTCGTCAAATACTCTTGCCCTCCCAAGCAAATTTTGGTCTACACCAAGTTAAGGAGGCGATCATGAGAGCACCCAGACGTAGGCGGCTAGATAGGTAGATAGATAGATAGATACGTAGATAGAAACGCTCAAAGTGCCAGAGGTTCGCTAAGAAATGCTTCGCATTTAAAAACGCACATAGAGTGAAGCATACTTTGCTTGCCGGCCTGGTTCGAACCCTATATTGTGCACGGCGCTCTCTTGGTATCGTGGAAAAATAGTTAACTAGTAAAGCTGAAATAATTTTTCGAAATGAGTCACGTTGGGCATAACAGATCCACGGAAGCCCAGAAGAACGAGGAAGATTGATGAAATGTATAAATGTGTCATTCAACCGCTTGCAGCACGAAGCTACAAGCGAAATCGACACTTATTTCTCAGAAAGGGAGTTTCCTAGTTGACGACAGAGTTTGTCCCGGATTCGAACCCGGGACCAAAGCCTTTCCGAGTCGGTCGCTGTACCATTTTATCAAACCAGGGGGCTAGCCGATTGCCGCGCGAGGGCTAATTGGCCGAAGCACAGGGGTAATGAACAGGGCGAAGTACCCCATCAAATAACAAATATTGATTAAGGCGAAAGCCTTAAAGATGCCTCATGAAACGCGAAAAGTGATCGTCAGCGTCAGCATCAGTGATGCAAAAAATCAACATCACGTGATGAAGTCAACATGGTGTCACGTGATGATTATTACTTTCTTATTTATTTTATTTATACATACAGCAGCCCATCATGGGCTGTGGCAGGAGTGGCGATAATATCACATATCTAGTGCAGCCAAAAAATCGCTCATTGGCAAAGCGCGAACAAACCCAGGCAAAGCATTCCAACGTTGAACTGTTGCAGGAAAGTAGCTATATTTGTACAAATCAGTTCTAGATTTAAGTGACGAGAGATGAAGATTATGTGAGCTACGAGTGCAGGAAGGTTGAGCAAACTTAAAGTACTGATTCAAGCGGGCACAGCGTGGGGAGTTGGTCAAGGCATGCATGAACTTTAAACTTTCGTTGTGGCGACGTGTTGCCAGAGTGGTCAGATTGAGATTAGAGATATTCGAAGAGGGTGAAAAGTTCCGTAACGACGGTAGATAAAACGAATGGCTTTCTTTTGAACGGAATCATTCTTGTTAATATCGTTTTTATGAAATGAATTCCAAACTATAGATGCATGCAAGGACTGGACGGATTAGTGTTTTGTACGTGAGCAGTTAGGTTTCTTGAGGGACTAGTCGAAGGGTGCGCTGAAGATAACCCAGTTTTTTTAAGCGTCATCACGCGACATCGTCGCTTGGTCAAAGACGGGCCGTTCACGGAGGCAGTGCAAAAGCAGGTGAGGTGCAGAAAGAGAGCGAGAGAGAGAAACGACTTTAATGAGTAAACATAAGGCTCCCTGGTTACTGTGGGTGGAGCCCGTCGTCCAGGTCCCCACTGGCGACTGCGGCTCGCCGAGCCTGGTCAAGGGTCGCCTATTGGCTCCCCAAGTCCAGTTTGGAGGGTATCGCCTTCGACGACCAGTTTACGATGTCTGCCCTTAATTAGCGGCGAGGCGGCGTCTGCAGGACGCTGTGTGCAGAAAGCTTGCGATGCCTCTGATCCTGGAGGCAATTCAAAACCACGTTAGATGCAGAAAGCGTTCGAAGCGGGGCGGGGAAGGACCAATACATCGACCGAGAAGAAAAAAAGAAGGCGCGCAGCGGGCGCAGCCGCCCGTTATTTGAGGCTATTTCGGTGCGCGAAAGAACCGACGGCACCACCGCCAGGGCGGCGTTGATGCGCGCCACGGTTCGCGCGAACGGGCGCGTAGGAGCAGCGCGTTTCAAATTCGAGCGCCGCGCGCCTCTTCTTTTGAGTAGCAGCAGCTAGAGCGGCCGTACCACGCACATTGCGTTGTGGCGGGCTTTTTAATTGGCGCTAGCGTACAAGCACCGCATCACTGGCTCTTTCGAGTCATTCTGACTAGAGCCTTCCTTCCGCTGCTTCCATATCTGTAGGTCCATAGCGCCAGAGCAAGTAAAGCTTTACAGTGAAGTTGTTTGACCTCTAGCACCCGTATTCATCCCCCACATGCGCTCCCGCCGAAGGGGGTGGGGGTGGGGGGTTTTCTTAAAACTTTTTTAAAAAGAAACAACCTTGCGGCGACAACAAAAATGAGTACTGCATGAATGTGCTCGAAATCACAGTTGCTTCAATTGAAGCACAGGTTGTAGTCAGTTTCGCAATAATTTCGTGTGCGATGATGTAGTCCGACCAATTAACATCCCTGAGTCGCAGTCCGAATTTAGCCCTAAGAAACTGCAAAAGCAGTTCGAGAGCTATTCGACTTCTCATGTCGGTGAGTGCACAGCGCCTTGGATGCGCAGCGCTTTCGATTGTCCTAGCTGTTCACTGCCAATAACGGAGTAAAGTCGCGTTCAACTATAGGTGGTGTGCAAAATGAAGCCCCATGCAAGCAACAGTCCTCGAGTCTTAGCCGTATTCAAAGGCATTTCGTTTTGTGTAAGTCTGGTGCCAAATTCAATTTTGGGAGCTTGAAAGACGCCTAGGACGCCGTGTTTTGTTGCAGCATGCTCGAAAGCCAGCGGTGAAGACGTAACCAGATATTGATCATTTCAATAATTTAGCTCAAAACGAGATAACAAGACACACTTGAACACTATCAAACAATTCGAATCGCAGCTGCAGTTCAGGTGTAATATGTTAGCATCAATTTCGGCAATCATTTCCGGAGGATCTCAAAGCTGGAACTGTTCAAGCTCCTCAGTCGCAGTCCCACCTTTATGCGTAGAAGCGAGACCAGCAGACCGTAATTTTTTTCCGAATGCCACTTTTCGTCAAGGTTGTCGATAACAAAACTCGCTGGGCTTCTGCGTTTGAGGTCAGCAGGAGATGCTGCTTAACTGCTCTCTTTGCAAGATGCGCTTGTGCTTTCTGCCAGACATTTTTTTTTTTTTTTTTTTTGCAGTCCAAAAATCAACGTCTGGTTTCACGTACTTATAGCGTGCACTTGTAGATACCGCAACTTTCGTTCCAGCTGAAGCTGTCAACATGCAAACTTTTGGATCATTTGGTTGAAATGTAAGCGCCCGCGTCGGATCCACGATGCCGATGGACAAGCTTGAAATGGTTTGAAGTGCCGTGGTTGTAGGGCCGGTGGTTCAAATACGTGCTAACTTGCTGCATATTATTAGCTGCGCACATTTCGATCCACATTTTGCAATTGCCGAGCTGTATAAAAAATAGCCAAGAAGTAGCCTAGCCTAATTTTTCTCCCGCCAACGGCCTGAAAAAGTAGCCGATTTGGAGCAAAGTAGTCAAACCTGGCAACCCTGCTCTCGCGTCCCGCACCCACTTACTACTCCATTTGAAAAAAGACGGCGACACGCCACGGATCCGCCTCAAAACACTTGGCTCATAGTCGAGCATTGCAGCATATATCGTCAGCTTCTCGCTAATTGCTTAGCGTAACAACGATTCCAACCAGACCTCCTTGATTCCCACAGTGCGAGATACCTGCCGGTATTTTTAAAGACGATAGTCTTTCTTGGTGAACTTTAACGCAGAAATTTTGGTCTATCTGTCTGTCTGTCTGTCTTTCTGTTCGTCTGTCTGTCACCCGATTCAACCACTCGGCCAAAGTTTAACCACTTGCCGAACGCCGAGCCATCTTGAACTGGTAGCGCCGTTCATACTTGTGAACATTGTCGATCAAAAAGCAAACGTTACACATATCTGAGGCGCAACATCAATACGTAAGTATAAGGTGGTGTGTTCCTTTACTAGAAAATACATAGATACGTAAGACCCTAGTGTTTCTTAGGCTGCGCGGGAAATGCTATAGTGTTTTTTGGGCTGTGCTGCAACTGCGACGCTATGAGCCAGATGCGGCGATTCAACATAGAGGAGGAGGACTCATGCAGTACGGCCGGCAGAAGACTATCGTCTTTCGACGACACTTGAAAACCAGACAAGGAGACGCCGGACAAGGGATAGAAGTGACACACTTCTATCCCTTGTCCGGCGTCTTCTTGACTGGTTTTTGCCTCAGTGTCATGTACCAACTGACCCAGACTTCGACCTTATTGCATTACATTTGCAGCGAAGCACACAGATACGCGGCCAATTTTTCTCTGCCTTCCACCTTCTTTGTGCATGAAATGAAAGTTAAAAATACGAACACATATAGTGTTATTGCAGCATCGAAAAATCACTCAATCGTTACAGACTGTAAAGAGTTTTATGCGAAGGACGAAGTGTCCTGCGTTGGCACATTCCCAAATAAATATTGAAATACGCCACAAATGTAATTTTATATATACAGGAGTATAAACAAGAGCCGATCGCACGTGCTGAGCTCTAGACACCTGATATTCTATTTATTCTCACGGTGCGAATGATGTAATGATGCTAAGCCTGAATTCCAAATTAGAACTGAGGTTCCTTCATCCATTAACGTCGTCAAGCGCTTATCTAAACACAGAGCTCGTCTTCTTCCACGTCAGGACTACCTCGCTCCATGTATATCTTGCCAAGGAAAGCCAGAAGAAACAGGTTTGCGCTCTACCACAATACATATACTCAAAATCGACTCCCACTTTGGCAAACGCATAAGGGTATTCTTTTAGGAACAGCTTACCACTCGCACATAGCTGCTTTTCTTAAAGGGACACTAAAGAGCGAAACGATTTTTCTCATATTAGTAAAGTACTTTTTCACGATACCAAAAACACCACTCTTGCTGCGAGAAGACGCTTAGTATAAGCGAGAAACACACTCAAAAACAAAATGTGGGTGGAGACACCACATTGAAGTTTCCGCACCATTCGCCGTGACGCCACATGTTTTTACGGCGCCTACTAGGGACTATACGTAGTTCCTAATCGGTAAAAATGAAGTACATTGTCCTCTGAGGGGGCCATAGACTTAACATACCAAGCTTGGAGTAATTTTGACGATAAATACACTTTGAAATTCCGTGACGTCACGCGGGGAGATTTCTGCGCGAAACTTAAAAATTAAACTTTGAACTTGATTTTCTCCTCTATTAATAAACCTATGATGGCAAAATTAACGACATTAGAGTTCTCAGAGCACAATTTATCGATCTACAACGATTCATTGTTTCTCTTTAGTGTCCCTTTAACACCCACCTTCAACTGCGTTATCAATGGGGCCGTCAGCTCGGAAAAATCGTTCAAAGAGTCTATCAGAAGCCCCTGATAGGCCGCGCGGAAAATGCTATAGAGTTTTTTGGGCTGTGCTCCAAATGCGACGCTATAAGCCAGATGCGGCGATTCAACATAGAGGAGGAGGACTCATGCAGTACGGCCGGCAGAAGACTATCGTCTTTCAACGACACTTATGGGCTCAACCCCAGTCTACAGTTACTCGAGCCCCTCGTTGTGCGAATCCTCGACGTAATGCTAATGATTTCTCTAGCATTAACTTTAAAATCGACGGTGACTTTCTAGCTGTCCCGTGGGCGTTTCATCCCTGCATGGAAGTTTACTATCGGCCCTTTTGGCTGAGATCATTACGGCTCTCGCATAGTACTCTAATTAGTAAATAGTACTCTAAATCGTTCCGCGTTTTTATAAACACATGCTGTTTCTATGAGAGAGAGAGAAGAAGGGAGACAATGAAATTTTATTCTTAGCAAGCGCAGAGTTCGCCCTCTCCAGTTCTTATATCGCCATGCTGTTTATATCGCTTCATTTTGAAGACCGTGCCTTCTTTGGACGGAACCACCCACTTTTTGTAGCATTGCGTGTGGTGGCGATAACTGTGACATCTGACTGAAATAAATAATTAGAAAACAAAAGAAGAAACAAGAAAATTAGGAAGACAGAACATTCCAAGATATCAAATAATAAAAGTATCAAACACAAAACATATGAAGGAATAAAAACAAAAGGCTATGGGGGCCATTTAATTTTTTTGTCTGTTAACCTTAATTCATTTACAGTTTGTCTCATATTGCGCTTCAATTAAAGCTACAGACACTATGCCTTGCGTGACTTCTTCATGTGTTGGCTTCGTTAGCCGGATAGATAGATAGATAGATAGATAGAACAATAGATAGATGGCCAGAACGGGTGATATCCTGGTGGATAGGCCGTGAATTATAATAGATAGATAGATAGATTTATATTTTTAAATCGCGTTTAGTAACAAAAATAGATAGCGCGAGCGCCAGATAGATAGATAAGCACTTTGTTGATAGATGCTTTTACACGCACCAGAAGAGGCTATTTGAATATAGTTATTGTATCCCGTTTGTTTCTAAAGTAAAAGAATAAAGATATGCGGCGCTGCTTTCGTGGCTTCCATAGAGGCTGCGGCGCATGCGCGCGGCGTCCGGCGGCGTTTCCCGCGATACTCTCGTCTGCTCTCGTCGATCGGACTTTTGAAGATAGCACGCGAGTTTGCGCTGCTGCTCGCAAAATATCGACTTACTGTTCTGTGGAGGATTGCTACCACTTCATGAACAACACTGCTGGTGATCCTACCACTTGTTTCGTTTTCGAACGCTTGGTGGCTTGCTAAAATGTGATAAAGCGACCTGGGGTCAAAGTACTTGGAAGCCCCCCCTATTGTAAAATAATTTAGTAGGCCCGCACCGACTTTGCAAACGTAACTCTTTTTATACTTAGGGCATAACTTGTCACCACTGGGGTATAATCGCATCGCGCTCCCCTCTCACTGTTTGCCCATGTGATATTAAGACTGCATATTCCTGATCGAAAAACTGGATTACAATGTTTTACCGTTCTCCGCGTTACCACTCCGTGATAGAAGCTCTGGCCGGTAAGCTTCCCGTTGCACTCAAGAAAACGGGTACCACAAAAGTTGGTTGTCGGTCCCTTTAACACTTTCCTGTCCGCAGGAAAATAAGCAGTTTTTGGGTGGTCTAGTAAACAATTTTTTTACTGCTACACCAAATGATTCATATTATAATGTAGAGTATCAATTTGTAGCAGAAAGATTGTGCTTTCTAATGGTATTATTTGCAAGCAAACATTTATTAAGAATTTTTTGTAAAAAAATACTTAATGAAAATATTTATAACAAAAACGAGAAAACGCCGTAAAAATATCGATGCTGCTTTGCACCAACGCAACCTAAAAAAAATTCCAAATATACATTTTAAAGAAGAAGGCTATATACAACATTACTGCAAATATGAACTTTCTATCTGTAAAAGGTAATTTTATACAAAAAAAAAATGTTAGCCATGGTGGCTATCGTGCCACCGCACAAAGCAGTTGCGTGATGTGGTGAAGCACAAGTGTGCGGAGAAAACGTTCGTTCTTTGTTCAACTTTCCGTTCTTGATAGCACAGTTTGCAGTTCCTGTATCTTTGTAGCTTCTGGGGCTTGTGCTGTTGATCCTTAGAGGCACTTGTAGCGGGAACAGCTGCAGGAGCCTTTGGATGTTGTTGCTCATCAAGTTCCGGGGCTACTTGACGCACTTTCACCCATCCGTGCTAAAGTCTGATGAATCAAAGTCATCTCCCGAGTCTTCGCTGCTACCACCATCACAAAATTCTGATGCAGACTCATTGGAATCCGTTGAAATTCGCCGTTTCCGAAAGGCAGCTACGCGCGACGTCGACGCCATGTCGGAAACTACGAGCGCTCGTCAAGCGGCGCGATTAAAGGGCGCTTTAAAAATCCCCCCGCGGGCGAAACAAGGAAACACAAAAGCGAAACTAGAAAAATAGTTATCCTTTTATGCGCTGGATAGCGCTAGCTGTCCGTAAGCGCTCCGAACGCTATAAAATGTTTATTGAAACCATCAACAGCATACTGTTGATGAGTATAGGCGCGGACAGGAAAGTGTTAAGCTATGACAAGTTAAAGAATTCACCTACGATTACGATACTGCCTAATGCGAATTCTGAGCGCAGCTTCGTGTTCGGGTAACGCCAACTGTGTATGAAGTTTTGACTATCCGCAGTTGCAGCAATGTAACATTCGTTACATATTGCCACAGAAACTGCCAGCGCTCGAGTGCTAGGCATACCACTCTGTGCATTGCAGGCGTCGCGGACCAAGCGAAACGTCGACAGCCCCGTTACGACAAGCGAAGCCAGCCGCAGTGCACGTGCCAGCCCTGCATGCGCACGAGCTCCGACCGAGGGGCCAGCGCGCGTGACGGAGGAAGAAAGCGAGGTTAGAGGCCAGTGGCTCGTGATATTGGCAGACTTTATGTTCGCTCTTTTTCGTCCTCATTCACGCTATCGGTTACGCCGCCGACACCAACGGCGACGCCGCTGAACGCAGGACGGACACCTAAGAGCTGTGCTCTAATTGTCTTGAACCCCGTAGAGACTGGTTTTGAGAACACAAAAATGCTACTGAGAATACAAAGCAATCCCGACACAGTAAGTCATTGAATGCTTTCGCACAAACTTACTCGCCAATAAAAAAACGTGTACTAAGCTTTCTTCGTTGTCTACAAATGGGTACCCTTCGACATGCTGGCCTATCAAAGTGCCGAGAAAAGATGGCACGCATTTTTGATTTATCAGTAAAGGGCTTTACTGCAAGTTCGGTCACAAAAGGGCAACTCAATTACTCGTCCAGAAAACAACCTTTAGCGGGAAGATTCGTAACCAGCGCAGCTTCGCACAAGGTGTAGGGGTACCAAAAGGTACTTGCTGCCATCTGAGAATTACTTACGGCCATCTTGGATTGAATTCACTGGCATAATTAACGCTTCCCGTGCCAGCGTTAGCCTACTCTCTCCTGTCTGGTGCATGTTTTAACAAAGAAAAGCCTGCTAATAAAAAAAAAATTCGGCAGATCCCATGCATTGTGGGAATCGATTTTATGCGATGCAGTCAACGAGTAGCATGCCTATGAGGCCTTTTTTCGCTTTAAGCAAAGAGTTACGCGGTGGATCGATGTCTGCGTGAATTGAAAAAAATAAATCTGGAGTCTCCCACTTACAGATCTTCATAACGATATCGCGGTGTCGGCACCTGAGAGACTATAAAGTTATACTAAATTCTTTAATTTGTAAGTTGGACGCACTCCCCCCTCTCTTACTCTCTCTCTCTCTCTCTCTCTCTCTCTCCTCTCTCTATATATATATATATATATATATATATATTATATATATATATATATATATATAATATATATAGATATATGTCCCAGCTATCTTTAGCCAAGGGTTAAAAAATACAATATTAGAGGCAGGCGAGTGAAATCAGTTGCAATTGCTGACAGCCACCTTGCGCGCTACAGACAATTTTCTGTCTTGTAATTAACTAATTTGTTAATTAGGACGATTTACTAAATTACTAATATTGACTTTAGGCAAGAATCCTGCTTGCAAAGTTCGAGAGCGTCCTCAAAAACCCCACTGCATTATTTGCGATAAAGAAGTCTCACGTATAACCAGTTTTTCCAAGCTGTAAAGAAAGCCCGCGAATACAAAAAGAACCACGTGACTAGCGGCTCGCGCGCCGCGAGAATGCTGCCCTCAGCCGAGGCTTGAACGAACGAAATCACCTGCGGCCGGGACTCGCCGCTCCGTTGCAGCGGTAGGCCTATAAGTGGGCGGTGGTTTCTTGGCACGTTGCCAGCCAGCTGCGCGCCGTGACAGTGCAAGTTGTAGCGAGCGCGGGCCAAGAAACCACCTTTAATATATCGGCCTACCGCTGCAAAGGAGACGCCGAGTCGCGGCCCGCAGCTGATTTCGTTCGCTCAAACCACGGCTGAGGGCAGCATCCTCACGGCGCGCGAGCGCGGCTAGTCACGTGGTTATTTTGTATTTCGCGGGCTTTCTTTGCAGCTTGGAAAAAATGGTATACGTGAGACTTCTTTATCGCAAATGATGCGATTGGGGTTTCTGAAGGCGCTGTCGAACTTTGCAAACAGCATTTCTTGCCTAAAGTCAATATTAAGCAATTTAGTTAAATCGTCCTAATTAACAAATTAGGTAATTACAAAACAAAAAATTGTCTGTAGTGCACAAGGTGGCTGTCAGCAATTTGCAAGTCATTTCACTCGCCTGCCTCTAATATTGTATTTTTTAACCCTTGGCTAAAGATAGCTGGGACACCCTGTATATACATATATATATATACGAATATATATATACACGTAATTTATGAAGAGTCTGTCTTCGGTTGCCGTAAAATAAATAAGAAAAAGGTATATGCTTCTAAAAAACTGTTTATTTGTGGACGTTTCGATCGGAGACCAATCTTCATCGAGACAAAATTTACTAGGCTTCGATGCGCTTTTACATCGTCGTCCTCCGAGCCGAGAGAGAGACAAAGTAAAAGAAGTAAAAAAAGTAAGCAAAAGAAAAGTAAAAAACAAAATTGAGGAAAAAGAAAACAGAGTCGTGAACAGACAGTTGAGCTGACTTTGTTGGCCTTTCTTTTTTCCAGAAAACACGTGTTGTTAGCATGTCCAGGTATGCGCACGTGGTCTGTTCACGACCCTGTTTTCATTGTCTTCAATTTTTTTTCACTTTTTACTTACTTTTTCTTGAACTTTTTTTTTTACCTTTTCTGTCTCTCTCTCTCGGCTCGGAGGACGATATAAAAGCGCAGTCGGGAACCTGGTAAATTTCGTCTTGAATGAAGAATCGGTCTCTGATCGAAACGTCGAAACAAATAACGTATTTTAGAAAGTCGTGGACCTCTTTCCTAAATATAAAGATATATAGAACGGAGTCCAACGGTTGTGTAAACAACGTGGATCACATGACTATAGCCCGTTACTATAGGGCCGTGGGGCAACATAATATATATATGATATATATTAGATAATAATATTAGTTCTCTCTCTTGGGTCCTCCAGAGCCGAGAGAGAGACAAAGTAAAAGAAGTAATAAAGTAAGCAAAAGAAAAGTAAAAACAAAATTGAGGAAAAGGAAAACAGAGTCGTGAACAGACAGTTAAGCTGACTTTGTTGGCCTTTCTTTTTTCCAGAAAACACGTGTTGTTAGCATGTCCAGGTATGCGCACGTGGTCTGTTCACGACCCTGTTTTCATTGTCTTCAATTTCTTTCACTTTTTACTTACTTTTTCTTGAACTTTTTTTTTTACTTTTTCTGTCTCTCTCTCTCGGCTCGGAGGACGATATAAAAGCGCATCGAAGCCTGGTAAATTTCGTCTTGATGAAGATCGGTCTCTGATCGAAACGTCGACAAATAAAGTTTTTTAGAAGCGTATACCTCTTTCCTATTTATATATATATATATATATATATATATATATATATATATATATATATATATATATAATATATATATATATATATATAATATAATACGGGGAGAGAGAGAGAGAAATGGGGAAGAGCAAGTCGGGCCCCCCGCCCCCTCCGGTAAAATGAAAACTCTCCGCCTATGGATAGATAGATAGATAGATAGATAGATAGATAGATAGATAGATAGATAGATAGATAGATAGATAGATAGATAGATAGATAGATAGATAGATAGATAGATAGATAGATAGATAGATAGATGCCGTCAAAGTATTTATGATTCTCAAAGGAATGCTTCGCATTTAAAATCCCGATTCGCCCAGTTGTATTTCTTCAGTATTAGAAACATCGTTTTCTTGTATCTACCGTCACATGTGCCATGGCGCGTACGGTCGCGCCAGTGTTGCACGCACCACCCGGCGCATCGCTCGAGCGCCTGCGCACCGCAGGGAGACGCGACAGGCGCGACAGTCTGCGGCGCGCGGCAGCCGGCGTCAGGCCCCGGTCGCGCATGCGCCCGGGCCTGTGCTCTCGCTCTCGCGTTGCGACCGTAGCGCCGCCGCACCTCTACCTGGCCGCGTGCGCCATGATGACATCGGCGCCGGCCGCCGCACTCGAGTTCCTCCGGCGGGCAACAACTCTCGCCGATCTGCAGCAGGCAGCGAGCTGCTGCTGCCACCGCACGCCACGCTGCAGCAGGACCGTGCATAGAATACCTCCCTCGATGAACGCGAACACCAAGGCGCTGCGGCGGCCGACGGAGCAGCGCCTCTAGGGACGACCAGGGACGACTTCGTTTTCGCGCGGCGGGCCCCCTGTGTGCGTGCGTGTGTGCGGATTATACAATATTACGGGTTCTCCCCCTTCACCTCCAGCCCTCCTGTCTCGACGCGTCGGCTCCGTGACATCCAGTGGCTGACCTTTTTCGGTTGTTTTCTCGTTTATTTGTGTCGCAATTTCGTCGTTATTCCGTGTAACCGCGCGGCACCCCCCCCCCCCCCCCCCCCGACTCCGACACTGTCTCACTCTCTCGTTGGATTTACTGTGCGTCCACGCCAACGTGCCACGCATCCTGTACGCGCCGCAACTGGATACGCAAACTGTGTGCGTGTGTGCGGTCCCGGAGTTCTGAACGAGACCCGCGTGGCTGGCGACAGCGGCTTTTTTTTACGCCGATAACGGTAAGTCTCACATTTGGCAATGTTTCGTTACGGCTTTTAAACCCTAAGCAAATCGGGCGTGTTCTTTGCGATCGGTGTGGTTTAAGCCGGCGCGTCCGACACGTTTGGCGGGCTGAAAACATTTTGTTGCGCCGTCTCTCCCCAACTATATCGTACTTTTGTTTCGAGCTTATCAACAGGTAAACGTTCTGGTCCCACAGGTAACTACGACAACCTTTCCAGCCGGCGTGTGTAGACCAAACACGTTGCGACGACGCCTTGTTTATTGCCTTCCGTTTGCCCTGCTCCCATTTTCACTACTTGCTGCGTGTGTTCCCTTTCGAGTCACGCCGACACGCCTGCGTGTGTGGATTGGCGCGCTAGCTAGCGGCTGCTAGCAGTGTTTGCAGCCGACCTTGAAAAATGAGCGTGTCGTCAAGGGCTGGCTCGCCGGTTCCCTTTAAAAAAAAGAAAAGAAGTCGCCCCAGTCGGCTCTTCGGGGAGGGCGCCGTTTTCCATCACGTTTTATTTATTCGGCGAAAAGGCGCAGCCGTGTTATGTAGTAGACGGGATAGATCGCGTGCTCCTCCGCAACACCCCCCCCCCCCCCCAAACCATTCCCCCATTATGTACCGTATATACTCGCTTAATGGCTGCAGGTATTTTTTCCGAAATTTGGGGCGAAAACAGCGGGTGCGCCGATTGCACTGAGAATAAGACCCAACCTTTTCTTTTTCGTACATGTTTTCAGCGCTACTTGCCTTTATTGAAGTGCAGTAGTCGCTCGTATTGGGAGAAGCGAAAAATGAACCTTTGTCACCGTCGCGCGCTTGCAAGAATGGCATTCCTCCTCATTAGTCGTAGCATCCTCAATCTCGCCTCTGTCCCAGAATTCTCACACCATACAGTGGATAACACTGCTAGCCTTGTCTAAAATTAACGGTGCGCGAGTAATGTACAGGTAATTTTTAAATATATTTTCTGAAGGGGATTCTTTAACAAAGTTCTGGGTATGGCTATTACATGGTTGCGGCAATTACACAAGTGCATACGGTACCCCTCGTGTTTTTTTTCTTGGCCGTCGACTTCAAGGTCACCGCCGGTTCAGGTGAATGAGCGGCTTGTCTGAAAAAGGAAAGCCTACATCCTATCACGCTATGTGGCACGCGCCCCCCAAAACTGCGAGCAAACCGCGGTACTGGACGTTACGGACGGACGCAACCAGAGTTACTGTATACAGTAACTCTAGAGGCAACTAGCTCTGCGCGCCAAAAAAGTTCCGTCGCACATTCTGAACCTTACCGCCTCGTTCACTTTTCCTGGTCTCCTCAATTTCACTGTTGTCGTGACTTCGTTTCTTTTTTCTAATACGCGATTTACGCTAGTCTGGCTTCTTTCTTTCTTTCTTGTATTTCTTGTCTGTCACGAAGCAACCAACCCCTTGGCCGTTTAATACGCCGCATGTAGTTGTGACATTAACCGATGTTGACGTAATGCGGACGCCGGGGAAACTTGCGACGTGACAAATAAAAAAAGAAAGTGGGGGGTAAGGGGGGGGGGAGGGCGGAAGCTGGATTAGATAGAGGTTTCCGTCGACCGCGGTTGCTCTCCGTGCTTAGTGGCGTGCTTTTTACATTTACATCTCCCTTCACCGCTCTCCCCTGAGTCGCCATTTTGTTAGTATTGCTTCGGTATTATATTTTTTGTTTTTAAATATTTTCGTCATCTTGGCGTTACGTAACTGCCGGATGATGGGGGAGGAGGAAGCGAAAGCGGCGAGACCTGTAGCCGTGAACCTCATTTCGGTCGTGATTTATTGCCCCGTAAAAAACTCGCCAGGCATTCTTTCCCGGTGGGTAGGTCGCGTCTCCCGTAGATCTCAGTGGATGGCCCGTGTGTACATAGGTACGGATTTGCCGAGGAGCGCTCTCTTCCCGTGGGGCTGCGCTGTTTTGTTTGTGTGTTGTCTGCGTGTGTCGTGGCGCTGAGGATAAGCGAAGTGTTTTCTGTTTCGTTCTGGCGCGCGCGCGCTTTCCGGTCGGAAGCGCAGGGCGTGTTGTCGGACCCCCCAGCTTGTTCGGTTGAATAATCGCCGACTGGCTCGTACAGCACAGCCAGCAAACCCGAAGTCCTCCTACGTAGCTTTTGTAAACAAACATGGCTCGTAACGATTTTGGTTATTACAATTTTTTTTACTGCCATCTTCGCAGATTTAGAGTTAGCTAACGTCGTGGCGTTCCTTTGCGTGCAAATAGGATGAACAATAAGCGGTACATGCGCAACACTACGCAAGTGTATGTATGCTTGCTATATGACTAGATTCAGGGGTTTAGCTTGGATTCTAAATCGAGGTGGGGGGCGGGAGGTGTGTGTGTTTGCATAGACCACTGACTTTCCTAATGATTACTGCAGCTCTTCGCCTAATTACTTAAGCGAACTACAGATGCGACCTTCTTCTTACACTTTTCCAACAGTTGAATTTCTCTCGTCTCTGGTTGGCGTGTACTAGATTCCACGCGCTCGTGTAAAAAAGCGCGACAGTGGAGGATCGGGGCAAACCTATTAACTGTTTCGAGTGGAGCGAGCACTAAGCTAGCGGCTTTAAAAGGAGAAAAAAAAAAAAAGCGGAAGCAAGAAAACGACGAAGCCCACGTGCGGCTGCAATCACGAAGCCGCTTCTTTGTGCGGGGGAGAGTTCGGCAGTAAAAGAAGGCGGCGGCTAGCCTTGGTCGCTAATCCAGTTCATTTTCTCTCTTCTTTTTGTTGCAATCTGGCGCGCCTTGGAAGTAGAGCGTGGCGATGTGGAGTCGAGAGTTGGCAGGGGAGGGGGGGGGGGGGGGGCTAGTCGATTGGCGGGGATGGATGAAGGTCAGGGGCTTGCGGACAGAGCGGCGGATGGCCGCTTCCACCCCCGCCTCCTCTACTTGCCCCCCTCCGCGCTTACGGCACCGTCTATCGGCTGGCGGTCGAAGGAGAGGGGTTGTGCAATGCCACACGCTCCGTAGCGTAGCGAGTGTGCCAGTGCGCGGTATCTGTGTAATACGATGCACTGGCTTGGGCGTTGAAGGGACCGACAACTGCACAGAACGTGTGATTGGATAGATCCTGGTGTAAATGAAAAAGAAAGAAAGAAAAATAAATAAAGAAAGAAAAACGTGAATTATTGTGACAGATTGAAGCATCCTTTTCATGTCTGAGTAGGATCTATATTGTTGCGTTTAAAATTCACAAAAAGCCGGCATGTCCCGCAGCCTAGCTGAAGATTCTTGAAGCTGGAGTATGGAGTCGTTCACTTTGCCGTATTGCTGTACATAGTCTGATGCCTTCATATGCGACCACATTTAGTGCTCAAAATTAGCGTGTGTACATTATTATCCATCCCCGCTCTATTCTGCGCTGCTTGTAAGGTAAAAGGAGTTGCACGCTGAGAAGCGGCGCTGCATTCGAGGCAACTGGTGGAACATGTGCCGCTGCAAATGCGCACAGTCACAAGGCCGCGGACGCCCCCACTGATGTTTGATATAAGACACTGTGGCACCGGCATTCCTCTCAGAAAGAAAGAAATATATCGAGCAAGGAGCCACATACATACGTACGTACGTACAAACAAACATACATACAGGAGGCACTGTACATACATACATACATACATACATGCATGCATGCATGCATGCATACAGACATACATACATACATACATACATACATACATACATACATACATACATACATACATACATACATACATACATACATACATACATACATACATACATACATACATACATACATACATACATACCCACAAATAAGGAAAGTCGGACCTACTACGCGAATTTAGATCGTTGTTTCCGTAAAACTTGCTCCGGTCGGTTAAAGCCAACGGTGCTTGTGTCCAGAGCACCATGCATCTCGGTCTGGTCCGACTGTCGTTTGGCTTGTGGTATTGCTACAAGTATAGTCGAGACTTCCAGCTTGACGTGCGTGCAGGGTTTCGATGGCCTTAGTGGTCTAGCAAGAATGGTCCAGGAGCCACTATGCTAGTAAACGACCCAATGGCTGACTAGCCACGTCTAGTGGTTAATGGTGCTCGACTACAGACCCGGAGCTCGCGCGATCGAATCCCGGCCGCGGCGGCTGCATTTAAATGGAAGAGATAGGCTAGAGGCCCGTGCTCTTAGATTTAGGTGCAGGTTAAAGAACCCCAGGTGATCGAAATTTCTGGAGCCCTTCACTACGGCGTCTCTTATAATCATATCGTGGTTTTGGGACGTTAAACCCCATTAAATAGTGTTAGCCAATAGCTGAATTTCAGTTCCCAGTGTACCATCATGTGCTTTTGACGCGATCGACCAGTCCGTCAATCGAACAAACAAGCTAAGAAACCGGTTTTTTTTTCTTTTGTAAACGTTTTCTACTGTTTGCTTATTGGCTGGGATTAATGGTGCTCTGCTGACTTTTATGGATCAAACGGATCTGGCCACCCGTTTATAGACGTTTTCTTTTTCGTGTTTTTACTTATTTTGTCCAAGTCCTCGTCTTTTTTTTTGTTCTTTTTCTCTCCTTCAATATTCCTTTCCGCTGTCTATTCCCTCCTCCCGAAAGAGTAGGCAGGAGTTGTGTCCCTCTGTATAGGTAACTGTTGTCTGCCTGCTCTCTCCCTCTTTTCTGTGTATGCAGATCAGATAATAATAAGAACAATAAAATTAATGGGGATTCAGTGCAAGGTTTTTGTTGGGGGAGCTCGAGGCGTCTGGCGTACGTGACTCCCGAGAGTTCTACTCGGGAATGGGCACGGAGCTTATCAGGCGCGCCGGGGTCCGCTGTGACGCAACAACCTGCGCGCGCACCGCTCTCCCACGAGACTGGAAAGACAAAGGAAGCGGCGAGGCGCGCGACGCGAGCGATGGCGGAGAAAGAAAGTGGGAGAAAGAGAGAGAGAGAGGAGGGGGTGCGCCGGTGGCCCCCCCTTCGTGAATGATGGAGACGGACAGCCGTGATAAATGGATGGCGAGTGTCCAGCCGTCTCCTCCAACGCCGTTCGTTGGCATTTGGTTGCTCCCGTGAACGCGCCGTCTTTTTCGTTCTCGAACTTTTCATTTGTCAGGGCTGGCGTTGTTGTTAAATGTTGCCTCGGAGATTCTCGCACTACGTTAGAGCAGGTTCCTCTAATGCATATCGCAGATCTAATGCATATCTAATGCATATCGCAGAAGCCAACGACGGGCAGAAAGACGGAGTCCAACGGTTGTGTAAACAACGTGGATCACATGACTATAGCCCGTTACTATAGGCCGGGGGGGCAACACACACACACACACACACACACACACACACACACACACACACCACACACACACACACACACACCACACATATATATATATATATATATATATATATATATTGTGGCGAAGCAATTGGTACTGTTAAACGGTTGCGTTCTCCAGCGGCTCCTAGTGGGTCGTCCTCTTGTAAACGCCGCTTGCTCTCGGAGCCCGTGCTTTGGCCTGGACTGTCGCCATAGCAAATTGTCGCCGCAGAACGCCGGGTCATTAACGAGCAAGTGGACGATATGCTTCGCCGCGATGTTATTCGACCCTCGGACAGCCCATGGGCCTCTCCCGTTGTTCTCGTTGCGAAGAAGGACGGTTCCGTGCGGTTCTGTGTGGACTACCGACGGCTCAACAAGATCACTCGCAAGGATGTTTATCCGCTGCCGCGAATCGACGACGCGATTGACAGCCTGCAAGGAGCCGGATTCTTTTCGTCTCTTGATTTACGCTCGGGGTACTGGCAAGTACCCATGGCGGATGACGCTCGACCGAAGACAGCCTTTGTCACGCCCGACGGCTTGTACGAGTTCAACGTCATGCCGTTTGGTCTGTGTAATGCGCCCGCGACCTTCGAGCGCATGATGGACACCGTTCTGCGCAACTTGAAATGGCACACGTGCTTGTGTTACCTCGACGACGTCGTGGTTTTCGCTCCGGACTTCTCCACGCATCTCCAACGTCTGCGGCATGTTTTGACGCGTTTGCGCAACGCCGGCCTCCAACTGAATCTGAAGAAGTGCCGATTTGCAGCACGGCAGCTGACAATCCTCGGCTACGTCGTGTCCAAGGACGGAATCCTTCCTGATCCGGCCAAGCTTCGGGCCGTGGCCGAATTTCCCAAACCTACGACCGTAAAAGAACTGCGCAGTTTCGTAGGACTGTGTTCGTACTTTCGACGCTTCATACGAAACTTTGCCACCATCATATCGCCGCTGACGAAGCTCCTTGGAAGTAACGGACCCCTAAATTCGTGGTCGTCCGAGTGTGACTACGCGTTCGCAAAGCTCCGTCGTTTGCTGACGTCTCCTCCCATCCTACGCCACTACGATCCTGCGGCCCCAACGGAGGTACACACGGACGCCAGCGGTGTAGGCCTCGGTGCTGTCCTTGCGCAGCGCAAACCAGTGTTCCCCGAATATGTCGTGGCATACGCAAGCCGTACGCTTACCAGAGCCGAGACCAATTACACAGTCACGGAAAAAGAGTGCCTGGCGATCATATGGGCCCTTACAAAGTTTAGACCTTATTTGTATGGTCGCCCATTTGATGTCGTCACCGACCATCATGCACTATGCTGGCTGTCGTCACTGAAGGATCCCTCAGGCCGTCTCGCCCGCTGGGCACTTCGCCTGCAGGACTACGACATCCGCGTGCTGTACCGCAACGGACGCCAGCATGCTGACGCCGACGCCCTCTCGCGTTCTCCCTTGCCTGACGACAATGCCCCCTGCTCAGTATCTCACATGGCTGTTGCTTCAATCAACGTTCACACCATCGCTACCGAACAGCGCAAGGATAAATGGATCACCTCGCTGATCGACTTGCTCACTGATCCGTCGGCAACACCATCCACTCGCGCGTTGCGTCGTCAAGCCCACCATTTCGCCGTTCGTGACGACCTCCTGCACCGACGCAATTACAACGCCGACGGCCGCCAGTGGCTACTAGTAATACCCCGCAGTCTGCGTTCTGAAATATGCGAAGCCTTCCACTCTGACCCGCAATGCGCGCACTCTGGGCTATCCAAAACTTACCACCGCATACGACAACGATACTTCTGGCGTGGGATGTACCGCTACGTGCAGAAGTTCGTTCGCTCCTGCCTCGATTGCCAACGTCGAAAACCTGCAACGCACGTGTCGCCAGCAGGTCTACAACCATTACCTTGCCCTAACCGTCCGTTTGGGCGCGTGGGCATCGATTTGTATGGACCGCTTCCTCTGACTTCGGCTGGTAACCGCTGGGCCATCGTCGCTGTTGACCATCTAACGCGATACGCCGAAACCGCCGCCCTCCCAGCGGCTACAGCGCGCGATGTTGCCTCCTTCCTACTACACAGATTCATACTGCGTCACGGTCCACCCCAAGAGCTTCTCAGCGATCGAGGCCGTGTCTTCTTATCGGAAGTCGTGGAAGCCATTCTGAAAGAGTACCATGCTGTTCACCGCAAAACTACTGCTTACCACCCGCAGACGAATGGCCTAACCGAACGCTTTAACCGCACGCTCGGCGACATGCTGTCAATGTACGTCGCCGCTGATCACACCAATTGGGATGCCATTCTGCCCTTCGTCACCTACGCCTATAATACCGCCCCTCAGAGCACTACTGGTTTTTCACCGTTCTTCTTACTGTACGGAAGGCACCCGTCGCACACCATCGACACGATACTTCCATACAAGCCGGATCCATCTGAGTGTGCGCCTATTTCTGACACAGCCAGGCTTGCTGAAGAGTGTCGCGAGCTTGCCAAGACATTTACGACGCAGGAACAAGAGCTGCAGAAGAGCATTCGCGACAGCACCACCACTTCTGAGCCCACGTTCCTCCCTGGAGCGCTCGTATGGCTCTCGGTCCCTAGCACTGCAAGTGGCCTCTCTTCAAAACTGCTGCCGAAATACGAAGGCCCATACCGGGTCGTCGAGCGCACATCCCCGGTCAACTACTTGATCGAACCCATCGAACCAGCTTCGGACATGCGCCGTCGAGGGCGCGACATAGTCAACGTGGAGCGCCTCAAGGCCTACTATGACCCACTCATAGTGACGAGCTGTTAGGTCGCCGGACGGCTCCCTTTTCGTACCCGGGGTAATTGTGGCGAAGCAATTGGTACTGTTAAACGGTTGCGTTCTCCAGCGGCTCCTAGTGGGTCGTCCTCTTGTAAACGCCGCTCGCTCTCGGAGCCCGTGCTTTGGCCTGGACTGTCGCCATAGCAAATTGTCGCTGAGTCCCGTCCAATAAACCGCTTAACAATATATATATATATATATATATATATATATATATATATATATATATATACTTGGGGGCTGTAAGGTTGTGCGTGTAAATCCCTGACCGTGTTGCAGCTCATATTTAGCGCGACTGCACATTCACGTGTGACCTGCGCGCTAAACAACTATACGGCGCGGTCAGCGGGGCTTTCCTCTTTGTCAGTCTCGCGGTATTCCTTTGTTTAACTCGGCGCTGCGTTCAGGTGCGCGGGCGCCCACATTCGCAGAGGAAAGCATGGTACGCGTCATGTTTTATATACTTAGTACGAGACGGCGGCGCGCGACACGCTGTTTTTATCTCGTCGCCGTCAAGCTTCTTTTTTCGTGACTCGCAGCTGCGTTATATGCTCAACGAGGCGCGTTGTTTCTCTACATGCAAGCGTATATGTATACGTATACGCACCGCTGTCGTCGGGTGTTTTTCCGCGCGGAGGAATGTGCGCGGTGCGTGTTTCGGCAGCGACGATTGCGATGACATTTTACGGGGACTCCCTCCTCTCATTGGTGAGTGTGGCGGCAGGTGTCATCTCGACGGCTGCATGTGACGTCGGCGGGAGAGCTCGGTCGCCTGCTGTGACGCCGCCGTGAAAGCCACGACGATATTTGCGGGAGAAGCAAAACAAACAAACAAACAAACAAAGCAACAACGAAGGAAGCCTGTACGACAGGAAGGTACGGTACAGCCGAAGCCCATCCCCAGCATCCTCCCTCCGATCCTCACGGGCTTACCCAGAACATGCAGCTCAGGCTCTTGTCCACAAAGCAAGCGCTATATAAGGTACTCGTCACACCGGACGTTTTGAGGTTTAGAGCAGGTGGAGAGGTACATAACACAAGATTACGCCATTCGCCACGGTGGTCTATGTCGTGGTTATGGCGCTATACCCTGCTGACCCGAAGGTCGCAGGATCGAATCCCGGCCGTGGCGGCGGCATTTCGATGGAGGCGAAATGCTTCTGGCCCGTTTACTTAGATGTAGGTGCGTGCACGTTAAAGAACACCAGATGGCCGAAATTTCCGGAACCCTCGTCCCTCGTAATTATATATTGTAGATTTGGGACGTAAAATTCCATCAATTATATATAATTATTGTTAACACAAAAGTACGCAGGGTATGCGCAAGAGCAACAGCCAACGTTGATGTCAGGGATACCGAAGCGGTGTTCCGAGTGGTTACAGCGTTTGCCTTCAATGCAGGAGCTGTTCCGCATGGGTTCGATTACCGGTGCCGCCGTGCGCACACCTATTTTTCCAATGGAGAGATTCACTCCGGTCTGGCGCTTGGTGTTGTGGCTATTCACGTCTCGATCAGGTGGCCTCTTTTTCCCGCTCTCTACTTTCATTCCGTTTCCCCATCGCCCCATAAGACGCTGCGCCGTGATATGCCTTGATCTGCCGTGATATGCCTTGATCTGGTACTAACCTGGAAGCCACGTACCAGCCTTAGGCGCAAGCATTTTATAGACCTCTCAAAGTGACGTCATGGTACGACCACTGTGTCGAACCACATGCATTTATAATTGATGGTATGTTTGCCTTCGCTGAGAAGGCAGACATCATTCCCTTCACCTGATATCATATTCAATCAATCAATCAGTCAATCAATAAACGTCTCTTGCTTTTCTCTCGAACCGCTTCCCGCAATTCTCCTTGGATCCTTGGCCACGTGTGTTCCCAATACGTATTTTGTGCCGGAGAAGACGTAAACGAAAGTCTTTTAGCAAACTGTACGCGGCAGTTGCCATAATTGGGCCTATACCGTACCACGGTATACGGAATACTGTTCCGTTTGCGCCGCATCGTCACGCCTTGGGCGCCGCACGTGGGATTCCCTAACGTATTTCGAAATGGCCAATGGAGAAGCGTCCGTAGCGCACTTGCTTAGCTGCCTGACAGGCAGAACTGACCAATAAGGGAGGATCAACACGTACTCAGTACGGTATAGGCGCCCACTATCCCGAAAGTAATGCCCCTTCCGCTCACCTGTATAATGCGGTACAATGAGTATTCTTGTCCGAATTCACCAGCATATTGCCAACCAGTGGCGTAAGTCCTGAAAAACCACACATCTCGTCATGGCGGCCATCTTGTTTTAATTTTTATTAATATTAAAATCATGCTTTGAAATAAAATTTAAAAAAAAGCAAGCATGGGTTCCCAGCTTGTGCAATTGCGTTGCTCTACTGAATCTTCCCCGAAAGCGGTCGAGCGGCAGTTGCAATTTCAATAGTCTCACACAGCTGAGGGGTACTGAGCACAGGCCTGCTCATTACAAAATAAACAGGCATTAACAAAAAAAATGTTGATTGCACTATACTTAGCTCTCGAGGAGTTAAAATGTATAACGTTTGAAAGATAAATCTCAAAGGGGGACACTTGCAAGGGGTGCCCCCCCCGCCCCCCCAGCCTGGACATAAGAAGGGTCAGGACTCCCCCCCTCCCCGGGAATAACGCCAGTGTAACCAACACTGTCTAGTCAGCTTGAATTTGCTATATGTCGTTTGATATCGGCTAATGATGGCTCGATCACGGCCGTATGAGCAGCAGCGGCTCAGCCAGCAGGTCAACACAGCAGGTACGCACTCGCTCGCTTGCTCGCGACAGACAGCGATCCTCACGCACCTGCAGCCTGCCGACAGGCGCAGCAGTCGGTGCATGCACTGTGAGCACTCGCGCCTGTCGCGTTTCCCGGCCTGGCTTTTGGAGGGCGCCGGCCCGCCGCCGACACGCGCACGGTTGTTTGTAAACAAGCGTGCAACGACTCCATCCCCGCCCGCCCGCATGTTCGCACGTTTGCGGTCTCTACTTGTTGCTGTTGTTGCCGCGTCTGCGGTTGGTCGTCGCAGGTGGGTGTTAGAAAAGGGGTCCGTGTCTATGCATTGTCGTTGTTGTAGTGATCGATGTGCTCTTTTCCCCCAGACTTCAGTGGGGGACGAAGAAAAAGAAGCCGCGCCGCTTGCGTAGCGCAAAAGCAGATAAACACACCTCAACAACAGTCGTCTTTAGAGTGGGGTTCGGGCTGGCTGAAGAATGGGGGTCTTTCCAGGACGATGGCAGGGTCTTTTGCCGCTTGTCGCAGCGTGTGCGCGGCGTTTTGGAGGGGGAGTTACTTCTCAAGAGATGAGGTTGACGTGGGGCTTGGTGGCTTTCTTTCTGTTTATCGTGGGAGAGGCATGTTGTGACAGCTCGCGGCCATTGCATACTCCTACAACAGTGAACCTCAACAACGACAGATGAAGTCAGTAGAGCTTGTTAGCAGCTCTAAAAGTGGATGGCGGTGAATGACATTACTCTTCAATATCTCAACTACTTTGAGCCTGGCTCGGTCTTGTTCATTGCGGTCTGTTCTTGTTCGTTCCTATTCTGCAGCCCCTTGCAGGAGCACGCCTCAGCGCCAATTTGCCATGAGTCGTGAAGAGTGAACGGGCGTATCGAATGAGAGGAGTGTGCGATTATCACCTCGTAATTCTAGGCCGACCCCTCCCTCACCCTCCCTCCGCGATGAAACGAGCTATGCAGCTGAACTGGTAGATCTTCCCACTGTCGGCCCTTCCTTGCGCTCGACCAAATTTTCACGGAAAAATTAGCAGTGACCAAGTGGACGAACCGTTCTCCCGTCTCTTAAAGGGCCAGTAAACAACCCCGATGTCCAAAAATTGTAATGAAAAGAAATATGCGCACTTTTGCTATGTGAACATGCTGCCGCAAGAATTTTGCGAGTACGTGCTATAATAAGGAAGTTACAGAGGTTAGAACATCCGTTTCAGCTGGTTTCAAATTTTCGCGCGGCCTCGCCACCCTTCTCCGCCACATGGAGGAAAAGGCGTAGCCCGTCGTCGTGACTCCGCCCACTTCGGCAACGTGACACGACGTCAAAAATTGACGTCATGGGCGAGCTCGATCAGTCGCAGTGCACTTCCGCTTGCTGCGGCTCCTGGTTGTTTATTGTTTATATTGTCGCACGTGCTCCGTAACTTGACGGGCAGTTTTCGGCTCTTCACTATTTTTAAACCTTTGTGACAGTTCACAATGCAGCAGGAATGCGTGCTTGCTTTCCGAGACGTCGAAGGGGCGCGAGAGAAAAGCCTGGAGAACCCCGCTTGCGGCGCGAGCAAGCGCGACCTCGTCCGAGCTACCGGAGGTTCCCCTCTCCCCGCTCGATTTGCAGCCGGCAACTGAATGAACAACGCTTCGCCTCATGGCGAAGGCGAAGTGCGTACAGGTGCTATGCAGTGCGAGGAATATACGCGCGACAACTGCGTGGCCGAAACCGCATCACCGCAGGGCCAAAAAACAAGGCGCAGTTTCGTAGCGGTGGGTGGGAACAGGAACTGACGTTAACTTGACAATTGTTTGTTGAGACCTGGTTTAGACCAATCGACGAGCTCAGTGCTACGTCAACTCGGCGATCGCCGAGTTGACGTCATTGCGCGTACGAGGAGGATTGGTCAGGCGTAGGAAAGAAGCGCGGGAATTGTTTTTCGAAATGAAGGGTCTGCGCGGCGCGCAGCGCTGTAATATTCGGAAAACGTGATCGCCGCGGTCTACTGTACGGATTAGCGAGCTTGTTTGGCGGGTGTAAAAAAAAAAGTCGCAGCCTGTTTACGGGCCCTTTAAGAACCTGGCGGTTCTCGTTTCTGATTGGCTCACACGGGCCTTCGCTGCGCTCACTACACCGTATACCGGTTTTCAGTGCATCGCGGGGGCTCAGATCGCGGCTCTGTTGGTGACAGCGGACTTCTAAACGCGAAACATTTCTTAACGAACCAAAGGCACTTAGACCGCTTCTTTCTTTCTTTCTTTCTTTCTTTCTTTCTTTCTTTCTTTCTTTCTTTCTTTCTTTCTTTCTTTCTTTCTTTCTTTCTTTCTTTCCGTCTGTCTGAAGTCGTCACAAAACTGCGCCACTAGAGCTGCTGCTTCGATATTCAATGTTCTGTAACGTGATCATAGACAGTTAAACCACCCTGATGTCAATGAAAGTCCCTCTGAAAGTTCTTGTCCTTCCTCAGCTCTTAGCGCCACAGCACTGGCTGCGAAAGTTATGCAAGCCATTGACAGTCTCCTTGCTGCACTGCGGTGTAGCCCCAGCATCTGCGTTCCAAGATGCATGCTCTGTGAATTTTGTAGGTATTCCTGTTACTCAGAAACACTGTATTCTGTGCTGCTCACATCGTCAACGTGTACGATCACTTGACGGCATTAACCGTTTTTTACACCAACCCACACGTAAGGTTTTACTGTGATAGCACCGATGTGGCACTGGACACTCCAGGCGCATTCTTGCCGTCGCCGTGAGGTTACGTATAAACTCCAAGTGCGCGTCGTATGTTCTATGTGCGAGCGAGAGCGCGCGAGGGAAGCCGTCGATCGCGGCTCAAGCAGTGAGGAAACGCGCCGGCCGTCTTTCTTCGCGCCACACTGTAAGCAAAAGTTAGCCGAGATTGGGGTTTTTGCGGCTCATTACCTCTGAAAACTCCCTCGCTTCTAAAATTACTACCTCACGTTGGAGTAAAAGTGGCACATGACATAGTTTTACCACCACCTCTGAGGAACGTAGTAAAAGGATGTCATAATCCAATTTTACTACGTGGGGTGTATTCTGTCACGTGATTTTTAACCCCCGTTTTAGAGTTTATTACCATGTGACCTCAAGGTCCTCCCGCTCGCCCCGCTTCGGCGGCTTTTGTCTGACGATGAGTGCCCCTTCGAGTTTTTTTTTTTTTTTTTTTTCAAAGCTGGGCATTGTCGCGCCTCAGGCACTTCAGCTGCAGAAGCACAACGAGCGAGAAAAGCAGCCTGTGAACGAAAGGTCTTGCTCGAAGAAAAAAGCCTGCTGGAAAGCCGTACTGCAGATATCGGCCCTGGAGACAGGCGAGTTGTTGTTGTTGAGTGGTTCTTCGGAAAAGACGCTTCCTGCCTCCCAGATGGGGGCACGGCTCAGCGCCTGTGGGACGAGTGGAAGTGCGCCGTGCTCCCTATAGGGCTGCAGAAATTAGGTGCCTTTTTCCCTTCCTCTAATCACACATTCATTCATTCTGTATATGTCTGGTGGCGGTGATGGCAAGCGGCTGCGCACAGTGGGCTGGATCTGGGGTGCTTCTTCTATCATCGAGTGGCCGTGCGATTACGAGCGCAAGGCTCCGAGCCTGGACGTCGTGGATACCTCGCTTCCGTGCCGAATCGCGAAGAGCTACGAAGAACACTCCCAGCGCCAACAAAATCAGGCTGGTGTGATCGTCCGTGGTTGCTTCCTGGAGAGTGACCGGCTACAACTATAAGAAAAAGGCTTCACTACGTCGTCGGCACCGAGCCGGCCAGCGGCCGGTGTGAGTGCCTCGCCGGAGCAGGTGAAACAAGCGTCGCATAGATTGTGTACAGTCCTGTGTACAACTGTGTATAGTCCAAACTGTGTATTTCACTCCATGCGGCCGCCGCTGTGAAACATCTAGCGCGAAGGCGAGCCCCGATCGAGACAGACGGAACCAACGTGCGGCCGACGGTGCACTGCAAGTACGAGCACGGTGAAAACCGGGCCTGCGAGCGGTCTCGTTCGTTGTAAGTGCATCGCTCCGTAAGACTCCTCGAATAGCGGACACCTATTTTGATTTGTCTCTAAAATAACGACGACGAAAATTGCAGAGGAGATCGCCAGCTGTCGTTTATCGCATAGCCGTGCTCCTCGAAAAGGCCTAGCGAGGCCGTCGTTAGAACCTGGTACAGGCACGGCGCCGCTCTACTTCGCCGGCGTTCCTGGATATGTGCTGCTACTGTGTTTGTGCAGAGCTGCGCAATGAAAAAATTGTTGAGTGGCCGTGGTTTGTGTGTGCTTAGGTATATTTTGCGGGTTTGTGCATCAGCACTGCTAACGAGAGTGCGGCCAACACGGAGTGCCAGCGAATAATTGGATAATCAAAAAGGTGAGATAAGGCGGGTTTATACTAAAAAGGTCGGTGTGTCTCATGGCGACTTGCCACCAAACTTAAAAGTTTACGCGTGCGCTGTGAATCTTTATTGTTCAAGCAAGCAAAACATAAGTCTACCTGCACTACATGGCGGGTCAAGATGCGGTGCCTATATATACCGGCTGGCCGGAGTACGTTTGTACAGCGGAGCAGTCGGTTGAAGTGGTGTTTTATTCTGCATTGGTTGTGTGTGTGTGCGTGTGTGTGTGTGAGTATGTATATGTGTTTGTGTATGTGTTTATCTCTATATATGTCATGGATACTGTGTTTTCTACGTTGATTAAATTCGAATTTCGATGGATCATGGTGCAATCGCGCTCCTTTTTTTTTTTTAACCATCAGAAATAGCCGCGAAAATTGAGTTATGGGAGTAAATAAATACTACTACATCAGCCACAAGAAACTGTCGACCGAGAAATAACTCTCAAAAATCACCGGGAAAACATTGTAAAGGCAGTAAAAAATTACTCTTACTATACTCGCTGAAAACCTCAGCGGGGGTAAAAAATTACTACCGTTGCTACGTTCAAAAACTCGGTTATCGTGAGAGTAAATTTTTACCGCGACTGGTACGTGTAAAAAAAAAACCCAGAAAAGGTTGTGCGCTAGAGGACAAGCAGTTTACTCCCGTTTCTGGTTATTTTTGTTTAGTGTGCAGAGGCCCATGGGGAGTCCCGTAGGGATGCTGCAGCGTGGCGCCGGCAGGAGCTGCGTACTTTGAGCTGCCAGACGCAGTCGCGCGCGCCCTATCTTGACAGAGATTAGCGGGCGGCTCATACCATTGTACAGGCGCGTTCAAAAGTATACGGACCACGGGATCGCGTGGCAGAATGCATCGACGCGCCATCTACCGACGCTGCGCCTGCTGTCGAGAGCACCACTGAAGCAGCGGTGCGCATGCGCGCCCTACATATCAGATGGCCTCTCATGTCGCTCTGTCTGACGTGGTTATGGCACTCGTAAACAAAACGTCAACTGGGTGTCGCTTTTGTTGCTCCATCTAATCTGCGCCGTTGTTTTACGAAGCGGCTGCGGCGGGGCCGGCTCAAGCGCCGTGCGCGCGTCGCTTTTTACACCGGTCAATCAGCCTAACTAAGCATCATAGAACCTAGTGAAGCCAAGCATACATGATTAAGTTGCTCAATCCAGCTCGTCTTTGTCGCTTTAAGCCGTGCTAAGCTTAGATGTGCCTAGTTGAGCATGGTATCTCGTAATAAAGCCAAGCGTAAGTAAGTTCATTTAAGCAAATCTTAATTAAGCTTAGCCCAACTTGCCGTTTTCATGTTAGGCCAAGTTGACCTTACATGAGCGCAGTTGAGTCGAGGAAAGTAGAGGCAAATCTAATTAAGCATAGTTTATCATGGTTTCACTCGATATAACCAAGCATATTAAGCACAAACGAGGCAAGCCTACTTGTGGCCAATTAAGCCAAGTCGAATAAGCCCAATGAAGCCAAGCTCAGGAGGATTACCCTCGACCAAGCCGAGCCTAATTAGGATCATTAAAGCCTAATTAGCGTTATTTACGGCACCAATTACGTTAATTAAGCTAATTAACGTTAATTAACGTTAAGATAATTAACGTTAAGCTAATTAACGTTAATTAAGCTAATTACTCTCTGATTTAATTTGGAAGTGGCATGGCTCAACTATGCCTAATCACATTCATCTCTACATGTGTTGACACTGCTTAATTAGGTTAATTAGCTTAATTAACGTTGAGAAACTAGGCCACGTGATACTCGAGTATCCAGGGTGTGCTTGGTTTGATATAAACCTAATTAGTGCCATAATTAACGCTAATTAGGCTTTAATGATCCTAATTAGCCTCAGCTTGGTCGAGGGTAATCCTCCTGAGCTTGGCGTCATTGGGCTGATTCGACTTGGCTTAATTGGTCACAAGTAGGCTTGCCTCGTTTGTGCTTAATATGCTTGGTTATATCGGGTGAAACCATGATAAACTATGCTTAATTAGATTTGCCTCTACTTTCCTCGACTCAACTGCGCTCATGTAAGGTCAACTTGGCCTAACATGAAAAGGGCAAGCTGGGCTAAGCTTAATTAGGATTGGCTTAAATGAACTTACTTATGCTCGGCTTTATTACGAGATACCATGCTCAACTAGGTTTAATCAGTTTCGGCTACACTTTGGATTAACTAGGCACATCTAAGCTTAACACGGCTTAAAGCGACAAGCTGGGTTGAGAAACTTAATCATGTATGCTTGGCTTCACTAGGTTCTACGATGCTTAGGCTGATTGACCGGTGTAAAAAGCGACGCGCGCACGGCGCTTGAGCCATCCCCGCCGCAGCCGCTTCGTAAAACAACGGCGCAGATTAGATGGAGCAACGAAAGCGACACCCAGTTGACGTTTTGTTTACGAGTGCCATAACCACGTCAGACAGAGCGACATGAGAGGCCATCTGATATGTAGGGACGCGCATGCGCACCGCTGCTTCAGTGGTGCTCTCGACAGCAGGCGCAGCGTCGGTAGATGGCGCGTCGATGCATTCTGCCACGCGATCCCGTGGTCCGTATACTTTTGAACGCGCCTGTACGTGCTGTGTGCTTACCGCTCAGTTTGCGTTGAAACGATAGACAGCACAAAGGTGGCTTCGCTCGCTGCAGCGGCCGCGTTACCTTACGCCAGCGTTTTGTTGTTTTTGTTACCATGCTAAGGGAAATTAGCTGCTGGCCTTACTTTACTTCTATCGCATTCACTGCTTCGCCTTTGCGGCGAAACTGTGACTTTTTCTCACTCTTGCGTTGGAGACAGTATCCTCTGGTGTTTTTACACCGACGTACTGTAACGGGTAGCGACGAATGCTTCTGGCCGAATTCAGCTGCCGTATTTACTCGCATGCTCCTAGTACTGGTTGGCACTGACCAATGTATCCTAAATGATGGCTAATTAATGTCGGCTGGGGTTGCCGTTGGCCAAGTGGTGATAAATGTGGACCATAGCGTTGATTGGCATCAAATATCCGCTCTTATATATAACAGCAGCGATACATTCATTTACTCTCAATGCGATGCTTGATACCAGTTTTCGTTTTGCACACATTCTTGTTATCCAAGTATGGAGGTATAGCCAACCTAACATGCACATCGCTTTATATGCTGCACTTTCGAAAACGAATAATTCAATGTATATTCGCCACTAATTTCAATTGTTCGAGTAAAGAGAAGGGGGCTTATTGTTATCTTCTGCTATGTGTAGGGATGGAGGTAACTACGTCGCGTAACTACACGTTAAGCCATATTCCAGAAGTGTGAAACGTTGTATACATCAGGGTTCTTTGATATGCTTGCAGCACCTTGAGCGGGTTATACCATCAACTGAAAGACGTGAAAGTGTGCGGTTTCTCTCTCAGCGGAATGCTATATCGTCGTCGTGGATTCCGTTGCTTGGCGCAATTTGTCCGTAAATCCGCATTTTGCTGACGAAACACAACGAATGTTCGCGTGCACTCGCGAAACCTTCCGTCGCCGTCACCTCCTTGGCGTGATACGTCTGCAAAAGTTAACTGAATGCTTCACTTGGAGAAACCTCTTCGAAGAGATCGGGTCAACGGAGAGGGTGCTTTTTCGTTGAATTTAAATCATTTCAACTTATGTCGTAATTAATACACTTACAGTTAAAAAACAACGAATATTGACCCATATATGCTTTCCTTGCCTTAATTGTCTGTTAGATTCATTTCGTTGTGCCTATAGAGAGGAGTTTTAAGAAACCTTCTTGGTCTATAGCAAAGAAACGAGCCTCTTCTTTCCCCTTCTTTCGTTATCTCCATATATGTGTTTCGATACAGTCGTTCCTAAGCGTCCAAGGCCTGTTTCGCCTTATAGGATTCTTCTTATTTATCAGCCATTGTACGCACGGTCCGCTGAAAGCGAGGGATTGCGCAAAAGGCTTTCCAATCGTGCTCTTTTCCTTGTGAAAGTGAAGTTGGATCCTTGTTCCTGGAAGTTTGCCCCGTACTCTACCGCTTCGATCTTTCAGTCCGCCTATCGGGCACTGTACGAGTTGCTGCTCTTTGACAGCTTCATTGCGTCAACGAATGTCGCTGCCAATACGTGCTATAGTACGTTATGCAATTTGTCTCGATAAGCGGCGATAATTCAATTTCACCCCAGGATGCATGCATGCAACCGCTCCGCAAAAGAAAAGACCGATCAAGAGTGTAACACAAGAAGAGCCCAGTACTGCGCGTCCTTGCTACAAGTTCTATTCCGCACATGCAGCCGGAGCTGTCAATGCAAGACGTGCGCGCAGTCCTCCCGTATAGTCGGTTCATCTTTCCGTCGTTGTCTTCGTCGTCACATATTCGCGTTGCGACCGCGTTACGTCATGGCCGTCTCGCTGGCGTCACCGGCTTCGAGGCCGAGTCGAGGAAGAGAAAGAAAAAATGTGGCGTACGTGTTACCGGGGCGCAACAAAGTGATACTCCGAAGAATATGTGGGCTCGATCGCCTCGTCAGCCATGGACCAGTCGACGATGGCACCCTCTGGAAGCGGCCTTGCCCGGCAATCCCCGCTCATCACTCGCAATTCGGCGCCATTTGAAGAAGGGGGTATTCGCGCGATCCCGGCGTCGCCACTCGCCAGTTCGTTGTCGCTGCGTTCCGAAAAGAAACGCGCACCGCCATCACCCATTCGAACCTTCTCACTCTCTCCCCTTCCTTTCAATGTATCTCAGTGTATTCTTGCACTGCTTCACAGCTCTATTCGCCAGACGTCGTCGCCTTCCTTTCTTTCTTTCTCTCACTGTGGAATGCTGACTGTTTCACTGACTGCCCGTCCGCCCGCTCTGACGTGCGGGTTTGCTCCTTTTTTTGTCGCCGTATTTTTATTCTTTCTTCGTCCCTGGCCTCGCATCTTCGCTTTTACGGATCGCCCGCCTTCTTCGGCACTCAGCTGGCTGGCGGCACTGTCGGTTTTTATAACGAGAGCTTCTACGGAGGTCGGTCTTGCTCGGCTGGGCCAACCGCGTTCGAGGTATAACTGCGGCGGCGTGGCGATCGGTTCAAGTGACCGCGACTTCGGAAGAAAAAGAAAAAGTAAACGAAAGAAAAGCGCTGCTGCTGCTTCTTGGGCCAAGTCTGCCGCAAACGTAAGTCGCGACACATTTCTGAGAAACCGCCCCCTCCCCTCCCTCGCGCTTTTCTTTTCCCTCCCCCACTCGCTACTGCTCTCTCGCCCAGCTGCCCTTTCTCTTGCGTCGGTGCCGTCGTCCGCAACCGAAGGCGCGGGGATGCGAGCGCTGCCGCATGCGGCCTCCCTTGTTGTGCACTATTCTCCTCGTATCCTTTTTTCTTTCTTTTTTTTTTAGTATTCGTTGTCTTCCGCTACCCCGCATCGAAACACCGTTTGTCTCATCCCTTCCCCCTTTCAACGTCACCGCTGGGGCCCCGACGCCGTCGGTGCGGTTATAATACCGGGTACCCCAGAGGAAGCCAGTTGTCGAGATCGTCCTCGCTTGCGGTTGTACACAACTATCGCTGAAACTGTGCTCCTCGTCGTATACAGTCTTGTGCCGAAGGACTGGAGCAGCGTAGCGGAGCGTTTTATTTTTCGACGACGATATGCGAGAGGCCTCGCTGCGTCAGGCTCTTTTCTGAGCCAGAATCCCTTTACTCAGAAGAAAGCGGCCGGCTTCGTCAACGTCTACCGAGCCCTGGAGGAGTCTGCTTCTCAGAGGCAAGGCGACCGTTGCTTACTCGTAATTTAGCATGGCCCCGTCGTTAAGCACGCGTCCTTAATATGCGTGGGCTGGAACTATTTGAGGCTCTTCGATATGGCGCTGCACGCGAAGGTGAAACTTAAGAACTAGGGAGACGAAAATATCTGATCCTGCTCGTAGTCATCAGTCTCCGCCTTCGCTGTGGTATAGAAGAGCCTTGATGGTTAAACATTCACCTATATACAGTTGAACCCGGATATGTCGAATTTGAAGGAAACTTGAAGGTAATTCGATATATGGACCATTTTATATACCGAGAATATATTTAAGAGAATTTTACGACTGTTCGAGACACACAATAATTCGTTATATGCTGGTTCGACTGTACCGACAACCGCGCTGTGCTCCAATGTGTTGCTTCGTTGCTTGTCTGTTCTTTCCTGTTTACGGGAACCATTGCGGTATTAGGCAGTTGAACATTTCGTCCTTGCACATCTTGCATGCCTGTCAGTTCCGTATTTCCACGAGAGAGTGCGTATATCAGAGCTGCAGTGAACTGTGTAGACGCTTGGGTTGACAGTTTTCCATGTGATCTCCGAGAACCCTGGCCATAATTAGCGAAATAGTATATATATAACGGTTCTTGTCGCTAAAGGTGCGCAGCCGTGGCATTCACAGGAAGTTCTGGTCGACCAGCCTTGTTCTGGTCAGACGTCTCTGCGGTGAGCCCGTTCTATACACATTCACGGCCAAAGGTGTATCATGCGTCATGATCACGAGTCTCTAACGATTCCGTGCGAGAGAAAGATAGAAAACAGATGAAAGGCAGATAGGCTAACTATATGTGTTAACTGTTCGGTTGGCAATATGCGGCACTTCAAATGGGTGGCGCCGTTGTCAGTCTTGTCGATTGTGGTGCTGAGTACACTTTGGGCACCGAAGCGACGACTGTCGCACAGAAGCTTGTGAGAACTTTGCACGAGCTTCTGTGTGATGTTTCGCGTGGTGGCTCTTCGGAGGCGTGGCGCGTGGGTTCATATCCCACCGTTGCCACCATTCGTTACGTGACGACAAGAGTTACTCTATATGGCTTCCTTTAGGAGCCATGTGTGCTTTTGTAACAGAGTCAACTTGATATGGCAGTGCACTCGCGCATAAGAAACAACATAGGCAAGAACCTCTATAGATGGCTAATTGTAGTTTACTAGTTTTAGTACGTCTGCTAAGTTAGTGCGGTTACTAACACTTTAGTAACGGACTAACGGTTCGAGTTAGTGCTATTTATTCACTTATACTAAGTGGTCGATTTCACTAACCTGCATTTTGCTACCTCGAATTACTCAGATGCTAGTGCTTTTTTGTTACAAGTAAGCGGTTATAGTATTTAGTTGGCGAATATTCCGACCCTTTTTTCTCCGAGTGCGGGGGACGTCACTGCAATTCCACGACCTCCCCTGTATATCATTCGTGTCGAAGGAAGCTATATGCTCGCAGTATATCCGCCGGGATGACCTGCGTCACGTGAGAGCGTGCACCTTCCTGGGTAGCGATTTCGGCGCGGCTTTCGCATTAAGAGGAATTGCGCGTTGAATGGGAACGTATATGGTGCGAGAACGTATATTTCAGCCAAGCCACTTGGTTCGAAGTACAAGTTCACTGAGACGAAAATCGCTGCGACTATGCGCTTAATACCGTATGCAACTTATCGCAGCATTCCGTTAAGCACCTTAGAAATATAGAGAGATGAGTAGCGTGTAAAGAGTGGGGAGTTTAACCAGAAGAAACATTATTTGCTACCCTATATACGCTTGGGGTTGGGGAAATTACTATGAAGATGAAAGGAGAGAGATAGAGAGAGAGCATATGCACGCAGTCGCTGCTGTTGTCTGGCGGGACTAAAGTCCCTAGATTTTTCCCTTTTACGGAAAAAGTTAGGGACTTTAGACGGGACTTGTAAGCGCTGTTTACAGTCCCATACGAGCAACAAATTAACCTAAATGAGCAACCTCTTATACGACCAACAAACCTGAATGAATTAACGATTGTTCATGTATGTTTGTTGCTCGTATAAGAACTGCAATGACGCATTTCTGTATAGCCCTCTGCCGTGACTTGAATATGTTTTATGCTATATACAACGTTACAATGTTCAGCGACATATGCTGCCCTCCACAGATAGTGGCTGTGGTGCTCTATACTGCTGACCCGAAGGACGCGGGATCGAATGCCGGCCGCATTTCGATGGAGGCGAAGTGCTAGAGTCCCGTGTATACTTAGATTTAGGTGCACATTAAGGAACACCAGGTGGTCAAAATTTCCGGAGCCCTCCACTATATATATACGGCGTCCCTCGTAATCATATCGTGGTTTTGGGACGTAAAACTCCAGCTATGAAAAAAAAAAACAAAAAACAAAGCGACACATGCTGGCGACAGCGCCTAATTACGACAGACCACTTACTGAATAAGTCATTTTAGAGATTCGAACTCGCTTTTCATAACTGATCGCGGGATCGAATCTCGTCCACGGCGGCTGCTTTTTCGATGGAGGCGAAAATGTTTGAGGCCCGTGTACTTAGATTTAGGCGCACTTTGAAGAACCCCAGCTGGTCGAAACTTCCCCCGCCCTCCACTACGGCGTCCCTCATAATCATATCGTGGTTCTGGGACGTTAAACCCCAGATATTATTACTTCATCACAGACGCATTTTCGAGACGAAATCTCCGCGCTTTTCATATTTTTTTTTTGCTATATATGTACGTCACAGCTTATTTCGTTCTAACGAGTTTTCTTTCTTCTTCTTTTTTTCTTTTGCGTGGTGTTAGATGAATGCCTTCTGGTCTACACAGCTCCTTCTTTTGAACTTGTGTTATCTGCATCGCACGAACGAAATTGTGCGCATGCGCGTTATCGCCATTCAAGGGCGCGATCGAGAACGAATCGAACACGCGGTTTCTTTTTATTTCGTGTCGTATCATCACGACTCGCTGCTAACAAAGGCCGACCCGACGTTATAATTGCGCGCAATTCTACAAGTTGTACGCACGATACGGGAAAATTCGCGGGAATATATTGCGCACGAAAATTACGCGTGCTCCATGTGTATGCCTCCCAGTGATCGACGCTTCATGCGCGCCACGAAGCACACGTACAATTATTGCACGCCCAACTGGTTTTGCTGCAGGCTAAATTCGCACACGCTGTGGTCTAGTTTGCGAGCATAGGCACGAAAAGGAAGGTGCAAGCGCAGTGTTATCCATTGGGGAAGGGGGAGGGGGGGCGAGGGGGGTGAAGTTTCGCCGCTGCTTCTGCCCCCCCCCCCCCCCGCCCTTTCCAACCCCCTACCACCGAGACTCATACGATGAGAATGCAGTGCAGAGACGGGGTCTCGGCACCCGCGCTCGCCTGGGCACTGCAGCCGTGGGCACTGCAGTGCCCTTTGGCGTTTGTAACGGCAAGAAAATTGCACGCATTGCAATTACGTGTTGATGTATTAGTGTGTGGTTTTGCAGATTTGTCTGAGCGTGCATGCGTGCGATCATGGCCGGCCGAATTTCCTTGCCTTCATTATGTACAGCGTGCGAGCATGTGGATAAATGCTCGCAACCACGCCGCCACTGCACGCATCCGTTCGTGCCGTAGCAAGGCAATATTATATACAGGGCTTTCCTTGCGCGTGTCGCTGGTGGGGTTACATACCGCAATCGTTTTCCTAATCCTGCGTCTTCGCAATGTTAACGGTCCGCGGGGTATCTAGGTTGCAATGCAATACGGGTCGTGGAGCAATGTTTTCTCATTCGCTCGTAAAGAGAAGGGGAGAGAGAGAGAAAGACATGAAATGGAGCAAACAAATTCGAGAAACTGCACATTTACTACATATAGTATACGCAAGCTCCGAGCAAGAGAATGGTGCTTGCTTAGATGATACTGGCGGGCTGATTGGTTGCACATGCATCTTAAGAACATCAGCGCAAAATTTAAGTAAACACGTACAAACAAACGACGACACACACAACACAACGCCTGTATTGCATGTACTACCATTGTGTGTTTGTCCGTGTTTCTTAAGCTTTGAGCTGATGTTCTCAAGAGAATCGAGTGGGATGAAAAGAGAGAGAAAGAAAGAAGGGAGGGAGGGAGGAAGGGAGAAAGAGAGAGAGAGACGCTTGAGGTTAGGAATAAAGGAATGGGCAGTGTCGCAGGAGCGTATGAATGATGCAGCGAGGGGAATACTCGCCGATAACAATCGCCGGTCTCTGTTTAATGCGTACGCGCGCGCCGAGGGAGTAATCAGGCAAAGCCCCCCCCCCCCCTATTTTTCCTTCGCATGCCCGACAGCGCCACGGCAAACCAGCGCAGCAGCGGAGTGTAGCAGTCAGCCTTCCTCTACTGTCGTGCGACACGCCTCTCCTCCGCTGCCACCGTCCTCGCCTTTTGTATGTACGCAGCGTTGGTCGTTCGTTGCCTGCGTGGCGGCATCGTACTCCCCGAACGGAGGCCGCATTCGGCTCCGCTAATGAGCTCATCGCGAAGGAGGCTCCTCCGATGGGGTCGTTTTCAGCGCGCTGCGCTAGAGGAGTCGTCCGCCGCCGCGTTGCCGCGACGCCAGTGCGCTCCTCCTTCACGCTTCGTGCATTCTGGCATGGGTTTCTTCATTCACTTCTTATTCTTTCTTTCTTATCACCGTGTGAGTGTGTGCGTAGCTCTCAGTGTGTATATGTGTGTGTATGTGTACGCTGCAGTCGTATACTCTAACAGGCGTATATACTATCGCGACGGGTGGTTACTACACAGCTTCCCGTCTCCTTGAGGAAAGCGTGCAGCGTGCCGGAAAACTTGGGTTCACAGCGGACGGGGGTTCGCTCGCTCGTCTCGCTATGATGGCGTACACTCGGGTATAAAGTTGAAAGTGGTTTTGTATATGCGACGCGAGTCGCAGCGATGGTGAAGTGGACTATATATGGAGCCACCCCCTCCAATGCGGGAAGTACTGGGTTCGACTTCCAATGCAGCCATGGGCACCCACCGAGTGGGGAGAAAGGTAAACGCCGAGGGGCAACTGATACAATTTCCATCCACTTGAAAACTCTTGTGCTTCTGTAATTTTCCGTGTCAACTAGCTTTTTCCCCATAGCTATGCTAAAATTTCATCCTGTCCCGTGCGCAAAGCGTCACATATCAAAAGCAAATGGCACCGTGTGGAATGCGCGTATTTGTGACCGCACTACTTTCGTGTAAGTTTCGCAGTGCTAAAAATTCGTCTTTTTTTCGTAGAATACGCGTCCCGCGTACTTTTGGCGCAGTGTGCGTGAATATTGTGCTGGGATTACGGGTGCTGATATCATGCATATAACTCTCGCAGTACTGCACGCTATTACGGAAAATCGCGTCGTGGAATGTGCATACGCAACAGGGCTGTGCGTGTGTTTGTGTCTGCGAGAGCGAGAGAGAAAAAGAGAGAGGTGGTTGCATGCATCGCTGGTGGCGTCCTGCATCGCAGCCTAATGGGATTATTAACTTTCGCCGGCTTTCCCGCGCCGTGCCACTTTGGTGTCTCGCTCGAAAACGACTCTCTCGCACAGCGTTCTTTCATTGCGCGAAGTGCTGCATGCAGTCCGCTCCGATGGGGGGTCTGACCGACGCTGTTCCATTTCGAGGCAACAGTTCTCACAGCGGTCGTTGTTTCTTTATATATATATATATATATATATATATATATATATATATATATATATATATATATATATATATATATATATATATATATATATATATATATATATATATATATACGTTTAATGTTGTTGTTTATGCGCATCCAGACGTTTAGCATGAAACGACGCATAAATTGCAGCTCTTCGTGCCTCCCATGGGCAGTACGACGTCGGTATCTCCAGAGCAAATCGCCTCCTCATTCGCTGTGGGGGCGAGAGACGCTCCCTTGACAGCAACACCGACCATTAGCCGAGCGAGCCCTGAGTGAGCCGATATTTCTGTATGTAACGCTGGAATGTACATAGACCACTTCATAACATGTGCTTTACACTGCGTCGCTCCGCTTTAACTATTCATGCCCGCGCTGCGTGATTTAATTAAGACGCTATAGTGCGGCGTTTGGCAACATCGGAATTGGTGGTTACACGCGGTAGGGGGGGGGGGTTCTGTGCGCGTGATTGTGAGGCCACAACAGGAGGTTGTGTTCTAGACGAAGGTACAATGTAGCGCGCATCGCAATTAAGAACTTTTGATTTGTATAGCGCACGCTATGCGAGTCTTTCCTGCGCGAGAGCGGTCTGAGGTCTTGGGCTATATCGAGGCTATGTTGTATATAGGTGCTCATGCGTTTATTCAAACCACAATTTTCATATTACACTGCTGACTACAGCACGTCAGAACATTAATTGGGCCGACCTCTCAGCATTTTACGCTATTACCGAAGAATGGGATAGCTCGCTAGCACATCTTTGCTGTCCTTGATGTATAAGCCCCGCCACGGTGATCTAGTGGTTATGGCGCTTGAATGCTGACCCGAAGGTCGCGGGATAGAATCCCGGCTGCGGCGGCTGCATTTTCGATGGAGGCGAAAATGTTTGAGGCCCGTGTACTTAGATTTAGGTGCACGTTAAAGATCCCTAGGTGGTCGAAATTTCCGGAGCCCTCCACTACGGCGTCTCTCATGATCATATCCTGGTTTTGGGACGTTAAACCCCAGATATTATTATTATTGATGTATAAGCAAAGCTCAAATTTGCGCACATCTGCGAAAGTTTCGTCTATCTATCGTATGAATGACAGCACTCGTTTTGAGCGAGGAAATGATGGTTTGGGGTGCAACCAATGGAGCATGGTGCAGCGTAGGGGGTTGTGGGATGGCTAGGCGTGGAAGCATTGTAGATTCTCGATATAAGGAACCATGCACAACCGAGCATCGTGCAATCGAGCACCTCTCTCCCTTTTAGAAAAACGGGTGTGTACACCGCGACACCGGGAATCGAACCGAGTGCCCCCACACTGCATGCCTTTAGTATTATTTCAACCATAGCTGCGCATATCTGAACTGAACGATCGGTTCTCGCTCTTGCGTTGTATTCTGTCTCTGTCTTTTTTTTTTAACGCTCTCTCTCCCTCTATCTCAGTTCCGTCGTTGCTCGTATCATCTTTGTTCTCCTATACACCTTCGCGTACGCATATATATATAGCATTAGTGCAGAAAGTTCGCAGCGTTCAAGGTTTCGGTTCGCTGACTGCATAATGACGAAAACGTGTGTGCTTCATGCGCCGCCTGGCGGCGGCGGCCGTCAGCCTTTCAAGCGGGCCTCCGCCGCTGCATTGCGCGCAACAACAACAACAAAAACGCATTATTCTCCGTCAAGTCTGGGGGAGAAAGTGCGGACGAGAGATGAATGCTCGCTCTTGTGCCCGCTTTTTCTTTGCTGCCGATTATATTTACTTTTTCTTACTCCGCATCGTGCGCGGTGCGGCGCTAATTGTCCGGTGTGTGTGTGTGTGTGTGTGTGTGTGTGTGTGTGTGTGTGTGTGTGTGTGTGTGTGTGTGTGTGTGTGTGTGAGTGTGTGTGTGTGTGTGTGTGTGTGTGTGTGTGTGTGTGTGTGTGTGTGTGTGTGTGTGTGTGTGTGTGTGTGTGTGTGTGGCATGCATATACAGCCGAAGTAGATCGTTATAAGGACGTTCAGCTCCTCCGTGAGGCCCTTTACCTCTCGTTCCATGCCTGTATTTTGCTTATTGTGTTCATGATACAGTCTGACATATCAAAGCGAAACGTTGGAAAGAAGAAACAGAACACAGCAGAGGTGGATGGACGACGGCATTGGAGTCTGCGATTTCGCCGTAGTACTGCGAATTTTCGCACTGTGCGCACCTCCCAAGTTCCCAACTCGATCTCCCGCTCTTTGTAGAGAGAAAGAAATAAATAAAGAAGGAGTGAGAATGAGAGAGAGATATGCTGTCCTTAAGGAAGGCTGGATGTGCTCGCTTGGCATGTACGTACTTCAAATGCGAGTGAACCACACTCTAAGAGGGGGAAAGAAAAAGAAAAAAAAAGAGTACGTGTTACTTTTTTCGGTGCGTCCTGACTTGCCAAATATATGACTCTCTTTAAAGAGACACCTTAACTCTCCTTTGTGTCCCACGACCTTCTGATGAGAGTATAATGAACTCCAAAGGGAGTTCACGGGTCTCCCTAAAGAGAGTCATGTACGTGGCATGCGAGGACTGACAAAGAAGAGTCAAAGGACTCATATTCTTTTTCTTATAGAGTGCAGATTGAACACACAAATGACACGTACGTCCTCCCTCTCTCTCTCTCTCTCGCTATCACTTTCTCTATCGCGACGGTTCCTAAATGGTGTTCTTAATTCAACAAAATTGTGGAGGCAGGTAGCAGTGGCACCGCCGCATCCGTGCCCTGAAAAAGCGCACTGACTTCGGACAAACCTTGCTGTTGGCATTCTAAGCTTATATATAGTGCATTCGGAATAAATGCGAATTAATGATAAAGACAGGGAGCAAACCTCCTCGAGTCCGTTGATGCAGCGGCATACTTGGTATATCACGCGGCCTAATTATATATGGATTATTATAGTTTATGTGAACCATTCGCTCTGCCGTGTTGGGCTTTTTGCACGCATGACTTTTCCAGTTCTGCCGAGTATCGCGACGTCGGATAGGTTAGTGAAAGGCTGAATGCAAGTCGCACAGCCATTTTTGTGTGTATGAGTCTACTGTTCCGCCGTTCATTCAGCTGCTACAAGTCGGCAGGAATAACAGCGCAAGGTGGGGGCACTTCAACGCATCAACAAAACAGTCTATAGCTTAGAGCAGGGGTATCAAACACACTTCAGCTAGAGGGCAGCAGCCACGAAATGTAGTCTCCCGCAATGGCCAGGACACTGTACACGGTAGAAGTGGAAAAGGGGTGGGGGGGAGGGGGATAGAACAAAATGGCAGCCAACGATGCCATTTGAAAGAAAGCCTTTCCCATATCTCATATGTGGGTCACTTATTAAGGGGACTTGATGTAAGGATTCGAGAAACGCATCAATACTGATGTCCTGAATGACTGAAATCTGAACGCCGATTCTGAAATATATTTTCTGTTCCACGTTCGTGTTTCAAGAGGTGGTGACCGCATGGGGTGCCTCACGAAAAGAAAGCGCTTGTCTGCGTACCTCATGAACATTCTTATTCAGAAAAAAAAAAAAATATGTGGGACGAAGACAGTCATGTGCGGGCCGGGCCACGTGTTCGAGACCCCTGGCTTAGAGAGTTCTCCCCTTTGACCTCGTAAAGGCTGTATGCGTTGCAGATAACACGCTTATAACTTCGTAACCTTAAGCCCAAGGCTGATAATGGTGTAGACTGGCGCGGTATAAGCGGTGCTCTATTTATTTATTTACTTATTTGCAGAATATTGCACGCTACCGTTGTCGCGTTTCCCTATATCTAAAGCGTAGCAGTAATAGTACCACTCTACTATATACACTACTGCTGGTCTTAGTACTAAGAGTAAGATATATATATATATATATATATATATATATATATATATATATATATATATATATATATATATATATATTGGAAGCGAATAGACCGTGATAGCTCGCACTTCACTTGTGGAGTGCCTCGAGCGAGCGAAGTCTTTCTTTGCTGTCTCAAATGCGGACTTATTTCTATTATCTCGTTCTCGCTGTCTGTAAATCAGTTAATTGTTTAAACCTCTCGTTCCAAGCCGCGTTCGCGTTCCCTCGCTTAAAGTTTTCTTCTGTTATTAATAACGTCAGGGACGTGCGGGTTTTTACCGCCCTAGAAAATAACCTAACCGTTGCTGAAACTCGTTTTCGTTATCCGAATTGTTGAAGGGAAGGGAGTCGTGTGTGAAGACGTTGGTAAGATAAATAACTAGCGAAGAAAGTGAGTAAGAACGAGAAACAAATATGCACAGTGTTCGCTGAGAAGAAAGAACTCTCTCCTTCAGCGACCGCTGAGGTCAAGGACGATGACGAACGCGAAGACGACACGAAGCAGCAGCAAGCAGAAAAGTCACGTTATCGCTAGAACGAATGGGTGGTAGAAGAGGGGCGATGCAACATCAGCGGGAAGCAACAGCAGCGCTGAGGGAGGGAGAGAGTAGTGACGACGTAAGATGCGTGTAAGAGAGGGAGTAGAAAGAGGAGAGAAAAGGGGGGGGGGGGAGGCTTGTGAGCAACGTTACTAGAACAAACTCAGTTTCAAAGCTCCGTATCTCCGCCAGCGGAGGAGGGTGGTCCGAACGGCGGTCGCGAGAACTAGCGGCGCTGCAGTTCCGTCTTGCGCCACTATGGGCGCGTCGTCTGCTGCCACGGCATAACGCTGCGGTCCGTCGCGCAGTTGCTCGCGGCAATTGTGCGGCAACTTTCTTATTGTACTAGTTAGGTGGATACTTAGGTGGATATGCATAAGGTCGTCTGTATGCATTGGCCCGCGTACGTTCTTCATTGATTGGCTAAGAATCGATGTTCGGTCTATATTGCCACGCCCACTTCTTGTTTTATTTTGATGTATTCGGGTTTGACCAGCAGCAGGGGCGTAGCCACGTTAGGGCACACCGGGCCCGTGCCCCCCCCCGAAATTTTTTTTTGCCATAGCCTACAGAGCAGAAAATGACACTCGACCACATCTGCCTGCTCGTCCCCACTACAGATCAAGGAGGTGCCCCCCCCCCCCCCCCCCCCGAAAAAAATTTCTGCCTACGCCCCTGACCAGCAGGGACGGTTATCAACGCTCGACGCTGTCCGCGAAGCAGTGTTCGAGAAGCTTCGCGATTGTAGTAGATCGTTTTGGTAAGATTGCGCGCCGCATGCGTATGTTCCAGCTTTGTCGAGATAACGCCGCCTCCAGGGATATCGCTGGAAAGTTCGATAGCGCCTGTATAAATCCGACGCGCAAGACCGCTGGTCAGTTGATCGACGGTCGGCGCTCTGTTCGCCGCTATCAGTGTATTGCTGTAGTTTGACTTTCAGTTTCCCGGCCACTAGTTCGGCCAAATGAAGAGTTTCATCTCGGACCTGCTGACTGCTGCCTTCGTCGACGTCACGACCCCGTGACACTATTTGAGCTGTCTACATTGCGCCTAACTTCCAAGCATAGGAGTTTCTAAGCGAATGAGGGTTTTCAGCGTAATTTTTATAACTACCACTACAACTTTAGCCGCTGCCGTCTTATCTAGACCAAGAACAACCCAACACGTTTGTAAAAGCCTTTATAGTGCACGAAGAAGCGTACTTACTCGAGATACAAAAACGTTCTAGAAAAACTGTACTCATGTTGTCTACAATTTATTGAAAAAAACTTTCTCGAAAAACATCACCAATGCTTTGCAATGTTTACAAGACACGTTTTCGCGACGGTTAAAGGGGTACTGACCCAAAATCGGAAAATTATACGAGAATTGTAAATGAAATCTCAGTGTGCGATTACATCGAATATATGTCGTCTCTGAGCAATTTTTTCAGCGGATAGTTGTATTTTCGGTGTCTCATCTTTCTACGTCGCATCCTTATACGGTGCCTTAAACAATTCGAACAGATCGGCCGTGATGTGAGCACCGAGCAGTCAGTCAGTCAGTCAGAAGAGTCGTCAGTATTCAACTTCAGTTTTTCAACTTCACCGAGCAGATGTTCCATGCCCGCAGCACTTCTTACACTGTACGACAGCCGCTTGCGTTTCGTGCTGTAGCCGTTCACTACTCAGTTAAACTGCTCGTCAACTACAATTATCTTTTGCACAAGTAAGTCTCCGTTCCCGAAGCAAAGTGTGGGATTGGGCTAGTTGGTATTCCATTATTATACTGCTCAGCGCAAAAAATTTGACACGGTACACAAAAGACGAGGACCAGCGCTGGTCCTCGTCTTTTCTATGTGTACCGTGTCAAATTTTTTTGCGCTGAGCAGCCCGTTCCCGAGCCCGCGAGTGTAAAATATTCCGCACATCTTGTTGGATTCTTCGTCGTAATATCTCTCGAAAATCTATGCTTTGAAGGCATAGCGACAGCTGACAACTGATCGAATGTCAGTGTGATGCAACTCTCAGTCTCGGTAGCGTATATAGGTAATCGCCTGCCTTTCGTTTTGCTGTTCTATTTCTGTCGGCTCCTCCAAATTAGGCACTGGGCTTTCGTGGGACGCAGTGCGTTTTGGGGGGGAGGGGGGGATTTGCGCCTAAACCCCGAACATTTTGGCTTTGAAATGTGGGGTGGAAATGCTGGGAACAAGCGCGGCACGGCACCGGGCGCGAGTTCCCACTTTCCACGTGGGATCAAAACTTCTTGTCCCGCAATGACACGACGATAGTGCTTTACAATGTCGTTACTCTCAAAATGAACGCCACAGACCTTGCATTTCGCAGTCACCTTCCTATCTTTGCGATGCAAAGCTTGAATGGCGTAGGGTCTTTTGGAGGTCCGAAGAAGTATCGTGAAGCGGAGTCGTCGTTACGGTAGCCGCTCTTGCAGCCCGGCGCAAAGCAAGTCGGCATACCGCACCGTGAATCTGTTCGCCCTCGTTACGCTTCGTACATCATGCACGTGTCTTCGTACAAGACGCTAAGCCTGGTCAAGAACAGTCGCAAAAATGACGAGCGAACAAAACGCAGACGTCGCTGTAACCGACGTGCGCTCGTACACCGGCGGCGCCGATCACAAGCGCCAGCCGCGGGAGCTAGACGTGACTGCAGCGCCACTAGTTCTCACGACCGCCACGCGGACCGCCTCTCCGGCGGAGCTTTTAAACTGAGTTTGTTCTAGTAACGTTGCTTGTGAGCGCGCTCACATTTCGAGCACCCCACGCACGCGTTTGGAAAATGCCTTGGTGCGCTCGGTGTCTCGTATATATTGCTGGGCCTGACTGACCCCGTTTGGGATGGGCTCTGCTCGAAGCAAGGCTTTTTCGTCCCCGTCTCGGCGATCGAGAGGACGGACAGCGTCCCACGCGCTGAGCCGGCCGTGGAATTGGTGGATGCATGTGTTCACGCTACAGTGCACGCGATGTTTGTTGAATGCCATCCCCATTTAACCACTCCTGCGCCCCTTTGTTTTTCTTCTTCGTTTTGCTTACGTGTGCGTGCCGACTGCGCTTGAGCCTGCTTATGAACCAGAGATGTGCGTGTGAACGCGACTTGACGCGGGTACATACGCAAAAAATTAGAAACTCGCTATAGCGAAGCCGCATATGCGGCATGAGAATATAACAAAGTATGTAAGGTCAGTGTTCGTTATAAGCGTATGTTCATTATTCACGAATATGTCACACGTGTGAGGTAGGTTTGAGCTTCGCGTTTATACGCACATTGATCAATTCGTAATAAGCGTATATTCGTTATATACCGACACCATTGAGGAGCGCTTACGTTTAATTTGTCATATCTGATACCTTGATATAACCGTTTATGCGAACCTCCGGATATAGACAAATACAGAAAGACACGGACAGCTATGAGGTCATGGACTGTGACGTGCTGATACGACGTCATAGGGTAATCACACTGCTCACGGTCGAGCACAAGACCGCGAAGTTGAGAGTTGTACCGGCAGTTTTGGGTGTGACGATATCTTTTAGCAGAGCGGCAGGAAGTCGTGCGTTTTTATTAATTTTTTTCTCGATTCGCGACCTCCAAGGAAGTATGGAAAACGGGCACATGGATGAGGCACGTCGCACCCTGCATCAAATGGCACGCTGCATTTTCCGTTGCTTATATATGCACGTATACTTTGTGATGTAAAGTGCAATAAATAAATCAACCAAGCAATGAAAACGCATCTGCAGCACTTCAGTTATAGGATCGATTTGAGAGGTTAGTACTGGTGAAGATGACAGTAGATGTCAGCCAGTTATTTTTTACTCTAGAACGCATAAACGTACGCACGAGGTGCTCGAAAGCCTTAGATGCCTCATAAAACGCGAAAAATTGAGCGGCGTCCCTCGTCGGCGTCCACGCGAGTGATACGAAAAATCATCATCACGTGATGACGCTATCATGACGTCACAGATCGCCAAAATGTGTGACGTCATCGTGACGTCAAGTGACGTAACGTCACATGCTGACGTCATCGCATGGCGTTGCAGCTTTTGTAAAGGTGGGCCGATCACTGAAGCAGTGCAAAACCAGTTAATGTGCCTCCGATCCTGGAGGCAGTGGAAAACCACGTTAGGCGCAGAAAGCTTTGGGACGGTGGCGGGACGGGATCAATACATCGATTAATGGCGAATTCCATTGGGAGAACAGGGGCACTCATAAGCACGCCGAAACTGCTCTCTTCAGAGCTGGCGTGTTCCAGTGGTCGAACTAGGAGTAGGAGCACTGTCATCCAGTGGTAGAGTGAGAGCGCTTTTGCGGCGCCGACAGCAGCTATAGGGGCAGTTTGCGCCTGAAAAGCGGAGTAGGGGCAGTACGATGAGTCACGTGACTTTTAAACCTCACATTCTCTGTATTTGTCTTACTTTTGCTTCAGCCGGTTTCCGGAGCCCTCCACTACGGCGTCTCTCATAATCATATCGTGGTTTTGGGACGTAAAACCCCAGATATTATTATATTTGCTTCAGCCGGCGAGCGCGGCGGCAATTGTAGCAACCATGTGTAGTTTGACACCCCTGATGTTGGCCGTATTGGCGACGATGACGGCTATACGAAGTGTACGCGGCTACGTTTGCTGGATGCGTCGTTGCACAAACGTACTATGTAACTGCGAATTGGGATAACGGCGAACATGCGACTGATAGATTTCACGCGTGTCTTGCTGCTGCCCCACAGAGAATTGCCGGGGCTTTGAATGTTTTGATCACACGGTATATTTGTCTTCACTCATCACCCTCTCACCAGCTCTTCGGAAGCGTGCCGCATTCTATATGCAGATCGAGTGGCCCTGCTCTCAGTGCTCTGCGCTCCACTCCTCACTGCACGACGCCCCTAATCCTGTTCTCTCAATGGAATTCGCCATAAGAAAAAGAAGATGGCTTTCGCCTTCCAGTCGTCTTAAAGGGGTGGTGCCATCAAATTTCGAGGCTATAACAAGCCTGTTCTGGGTTTCCTCAGTATGCAAGGACACTCCACACGAAGGGTCGGACACAGCAAACGTTTAGAATATATATTTATTCCATTCCAATGTGTACTTAAATGCCGATTCTCCCGATCGAGACCCATCGCTAGCGCGCGCCAACACCGCCGAGCTCTAAAGGAGGGAAAGCGAAAGTTGTAGTGACGTCAAACCAGATCTGCTGTGTAGTGACGTGAGTGACCTCCGGACCTCCGCCACCTCCGCAACGTACGTATACCGGCAAAGCATCGGTTGCTACATCACTGCTCGCCGAGTTTCGGTCGCTTCCTGGCTAAGTGCGTCACAGCCTTGTTAGTCACGTGACCAAGCCCCCTACACTGCTACGTCACGGCCCAGCCTCGGCGCCCAGAAACCGAAACCGAAAGCTGTCCGCATAAAAAGGTGATATTGAGTTATTTAGCGAGATTACATGAATCTTGGTGCGTGTATCATGCTTCCTGGAGCTATAGGATGCGCTTACAGCAAAGAACGCGCAAGCCACAAATTTGGTGGCGCCACCCCTTTAAGTGATTGCATAAAGGACCCTGTTAGTTTTCTTTTGCAACTGTTGTTGTTTCACAATATAATTCTGCGGTCTACAGTTTGCAATACTATCACGATGTGCGCGCACAGTATTCATTACGTCGCGCAGTGCCAGAGCCGTGCATGAGGAAATACACAAATACAAAACAAGCGGAGAGCGAGTGAAATAAACGTTACTAGAGCGTATGTATTTCGAATGCCGGCTCTGTGGCCGCTGGTGGTGAATGATGGCTCGATTGTTTGGCGGCGGAGCGGACAGGATGTGTTTACTACAGTATACATGTCATTGATGCTTTTTACGCGAATCTGCTGTCGCCGCCGTATACCAACACAAACGGCTTTTACACGCGGTGACCACAGCTGCAGCTTGAACCTTCTTTCTTTCTCTCCACTTTGCTACCGATCTCTGGGTCGGTCCCCTCTTTTGGGAGAAATAAATTTTTGATGTCCACTTTGCTGTACAACAACTGCACCCAGATGGCCATATAGGCGAGCGCAGGATTCTCCGTAAGGGAGGGCCCTGTTTCACCGCACCACTCCCCCTTTCCCCACCCACCCGTTGGTTGAGTCCGAGAGGACAACGAGCTCCATAATGGATGCAAAAATGTAAATGAATCGATTGCGTGCTTCTCACAAAGGCCTACCATTGGTCCACGACTTTCCGGTGCAAAGGCACGAAGTGAACAGTTCTTTTAATGCAACACCCGGGGTCCTTGGTCGCAATTATCGCCAATAAAAAAAGAAAAAAAAAATGTAGCCATAGCACTGCGCATTAAAAAAAATTTTAAGGCAGCTATTTTCGCACTAGTGGTGCCAAGCCTGAAGGAAGTGCAGAGCTGGGCGGCCTTCTTCGTTTTCTTTATTTTTCTCTTTATTTCTTCCTCTTTCTTTCTTTTTCTCTCGTCTCTGCTTTTTATATGTATTTTCTGTCTGTTTATTTCTAGTTCGATCTTTCTCTCTTTATGCATTTCTTTCTTTCTCGCTTGTTCTATCTTTATTTATTTCTTGCCTTTCTCTCTCTATTTCTCGGTTCCTCTTTCTTTCTATCTCTCCTTCTCTTTCTATACTATGTTTAACTCTCTCGCCTCTTCACTCTCACTTCCCTTTCCAATCTCCTTGATATATTATACAAACATGGCTGTGTTATGCTCTGCTAGCGTGCCAGGATAGCCGAGTGGTTACGACGCTCGCCTTCGGATCGCGGGTGCCGCGGGTTCGAATCCCGCCTCGCCAAGACCTTTTTCGCCAAGAATTCCTGTCTCTTTCTTTCTATCTCCTTTCTCTTATTCTCTCTCTCTCTCTGTGTACTCGTTCTCTCGACCATCTGAGTTATCGCACCCCACGCCGGAAAAATCGGCACTCGTCTTCTGGGAGCGAGGCAGAAGTTGAAGAAGACGAAGAGGACGAAAACAGCGCATGTCAGCCCATGATGATGATAGTGTTCTGTCTATATACAGCTAACGGTGCAACGCCAAGCTTAATAGCTCTTCTGTAAAAAATGACCTGAAAGGTCCGACTGAGTAAATGTATGGGGCAGAATTGGCGCCCCCCTTGCACCGCCACCCCCCCCCCCCCTTCTCCGTGCGCACTTTTATGCAGATGGCGTTGTTGGTGCCTCAATACACTCCTTCTTCCCCGAGTCGTTCTAGCGCGCCCCCTGTACGCGAAGAGTCGCATTAAACGGTCGCGCGTAGAAACGAACTGTCGCGTCGGTGCTCGTATATCGAGCGGCGTGACTGACCCCGACCTTTTCCGGCTGCTCCGGCGGCCATCTGGCACAAGTCCGCGCCTACACTGGCCATTCCTGCCCTCCTGGCGGTGACGAACGAACGGCGCGGGCGACAAACGACGCCGGAGCCACGGCGCGCTTTTTTTTTTCTCACGCTCCTCGCTCACGAAGTCGTGGTATAGCTAGTGGTTGTGACGTGATTGACGACGGACGCGTTACTGACGTTTTTTCATGTTACATATATTTTTTTTAATTTCCCCACGCCCTCTCACAACCGCCACTTTCACGCCTACAGGACAGGTGTGCGCGCGCGCGCGCGCGTGTGTGTGTGTGTGTGTGTGTGTGTGTGTGTGTGTGTGTGTGTGTGTGTGTGTGTGTGTGTGTGTGTGTGTGTGTGTGTGTGTGTGTGTGTCTTCGTGCGTCCTCTGCAGAAAAACATGTTAGGGATGCACGGTTACGTACGTGACGTCTCGCTTACATGACGCGATAACGGCTTTTCATGAACCTGGGCTTTCGTCGGAGTTGTGATCAGATAGGCATATTTGTGCTGTGAACGTCGTATATTTATTTATTTATTTATTTTTACATACTGCAGCCTCAATGAGGCTATTGCAGGAGTGGGAAAAGAAAACAAAATAATATGCTGCCATAGTAAGGGTCTTCAGGGACCCAGTCTCCCGGAGCAGCTTTCAACCCTGAAAACCATCCAGAATTTTCCAGTGAAATATAATATTAATAGGTTGATTGACTGCTTAGTCAATTACACTAACAAAGACAGCATCACCTGCCGGAACATTCTATCGGGACACTTTACGAGTATACAGCTAAGATAATTTTCACTTGCAGTATTCCTTTGAGCCCTTCTTATATGCAATGACCCGGCGTACACGACTGTTTGTCTAATCTTACGGGCGCGGCCGGACACTCTATAGGACAGAAAGCAACGAGTGGGAGGGTATTCATATTTTGTTTCGAAAAAGAAAGAACAAATAAAGGCTAATGGCGGCAAGTACAGTCACATGATAGCGTGAGCATTGTGCATGCATACATATATTCCGTGTGTGTGTGTGTGTCGAGTGCAGTCACAAGAAACGAAAGAGGGAATTAAATGAGGTCACAGGACAGCGTGTGTCCTGTGACCTTTGCTCTCTTTCGATATTACTTTCCGAAACGCCGCACATAACCAAGGCTGACAGACCCTATCCATTTCTCTCTTCCTTGTTTTTCCAGCAAAAGGAAGGAAGCAGAGGCATGCGGGGATGAACCCCTTCTATACCGAACGGTGTAGTTGGTGCGTGACCCAGAATCCCTTGCGGATGCGCTGTTTGTGGTTCCTATATAGTTTCGCGTGCTCGCGCAGCAGTGCCAAACAAAGCTCTGGGGAGAAAATCTTCCATTCCGCCTTCTTTTGTCCTTATTTCTTTATCCCCTATATTCTCCCTTGGCCGGCGGCGACCTCGTTTCCCGATGCGGGTGCAGAAGAGAGAGGGGGGGGGGGGGGAGGGAGAGAGGCGGGGGCTGCGGTGTTGACCCGGGTCGGGAGCGCCCGAGGCCGAGCCCCGCACAGGAGCAGGGTGAACGGCCATTGATTTTCTCTTTTTGCTGCACCGCCTCGCGGTCCTTGCCCCACGCGCCGCTGGCCTCGGCCCCGGCGTCTCGGTGCTGACGTCGAGCGAGAACCCCTTTCCACCCCCGGCCCAGAGCGCAGAAAATGGCACGCGCACGCTATCCGACGGCCCGGAGTGGCGCCACGCTCTAGGGATACTAAAGAGAAACACAATTCTTCTCGTATTAGTAAATTACTCTTTCACGATACCATAATCGCCACGCTTGCCCCGATAAGAGGCTTGGTAGACGAGAAAACGCGCAGAAAAGAAAATGCGGTTGGCGACGCCACCTTGACGTTCCCGCATCAGTCGCCGTGACGTCATAGATTTTGACAGCATATACTACAAGGCATGCGTTGTTTTTAATCGGTAAAAAACGAAATATATTATCTTCTGAGGGGGGCAGAGACTTAGCATACCAAGTTTCAGGAAATTTCGTTGAGCCAGTAACGCCAAAATACGAAAAATCCACTCTGAAATCCGTGACGTCACGCGCGGAGATTTCGGTGCGAAATTTAAAAATGAAACATTGACCTTGATTTTCTCATTCATCATTAATGCTATATATGATGCTGAAATTAACGACGTTAAAGGTTTCAGAGTAAAATTTATCAATTTAAACCGATGCATTGTTTCACTTAGTGTACGGGGTACTGACGGGAAAATTTTGCGTTGTTTTTTGCCTGAAATGAAAGGTCAAGCCCTCAAGAACCAAGAAAACGTACTGGCAAGCCTGAGTGCGCCCTGAAAACGAATTACAACTCGTTTTAAAACGGTACTTTTCGGCTCCTATACTGCACCCTGACGTCACGACATGTCTAGTGCACGATATGGTGATGTAGCGACGCACAAGCGGCCATTTTGTATGATTTGGTACCTGACGTCATCACAACTATAGACATACTGGTGCGTGAAGTCACCAAAATTGATACTGTATATATAGCCTGATGCCACGCTAGTGTCGATGTCGTTAGGGGCGCCAAGCGAAAATTGACTTCAAATATCAAAACAAAACGCCTTATCAGCATTTCCCAAGCTTCACACTCGCTCAGGGTTGGTGTCAGTACCACCTTAAAGGAGTGAGAATACTCGCTGCGCGCGCACACGCACACACACATACATTTGCACACTTTACGGAGCCTTTTTTTTTGTTTTTTTTGCCCCGCAGCAATTTGCCTCGCCTGCATTTCCTTTCTTGAAAAACTCGGCGCTCGCCACCTTCCTGTAAGGAATGGTACGCTGACATATCGCGCACGCCGTTCGCGACCTGGGAGTTGATACGAGGTGCCTGGCGATAACGCGAGGAAAGGCACGCGAGATAATGTAGATTGTTGTTGTGAGACAGGAAGACGCCCCAAAATACACCCTTTCTTGTTAGAGTGTAGTATAGGTATAAACAGAGAGGTTTACACTAAGTAAAAAGGAGTACTTGGGGAGTATTTATTCCACGCAACTATAATCATCTGCTTCGCGTACTTTCCGTGCGTTATCAGCGGTCCCGGCAGTTCCCGGTCACGAACGGCGTGCGCGCTATCAGCGTGACATAGCATTTTTGATAGGAAAGTGGCAAGAGCCGGGTCTTCGAGAAAGGAAACGCGAGCAAGCCGGATGACGATTATAGTTGTGCGGCAGAAATACTCCCCAAGTACTCGATTTGTTCTTGAGTGTAGGCGTTGCGCGCCTGAAGCCCGTTTCAGTATAGGTAAAATCTAAAATTCTCTGTTTTGGATGATGGTAAATCTATCAGACGATTCTTGCACGTGCAAAAAAAGAATCTTCAGTAAGCTTGGTGGTTCGAAAAACATGTGATAGTAAAGTTAGCCAACAGAACACGATCCCAGCTGACCATGTTAACCTGTACGTCTTGATCAGTTCTTCGTGTGGCGCTTTCGAATGAGCTCGTGCTCAATATCAACGTGACGCAACTGTGACCCATTTATCGCTTTGCTGATGTCACGTAGCGCGCTGTATATATCGTGACGTGATGACACAGAGCTAAGTTTGATCTCATCGAGCAGCTCCAAAGCGCTAGCTATGATAGCGTTTCTCATAAGCAACAAGAAAACAACCAAGCTATAAAGCACTGCTCCCTCTCCTTCTCCTTTAGCGGAACAAAAGAAGCGCTTATAAAAGGATTGCAACATATAGTGTGCGCTCGTCCTGTGTGTTTCTTTATACGTGTTCATCAAAAAAAAAAATAAAATAAGAGACGGATGTTCAGGTGGGCAAAAATGGGGCATGAAGTGACGAGAGATCGTTGAAAATGGAGTACCGCTGGAGTCAACACATTGAAGTCCACTTATCGAAACTTTGGCTCCATCGACATTCCCTGCTCAACGATCTCTTTTGGAGATTGGAGGACATACTACAGCGCTGTGGTGTGTCCTTCAATTATCTATTGTCCGTGTCGTTTCTTTCTTTCTTTCTTTCTTTCTTTCTTTCTTTCTTTCTTTCTTTCTTTCTTTCTTTCTTTCTTTCTTTCTTTCTTTCTTTCTCTCTCTCTCTCTCTTTTTACGATGTTTTCAAGATGTTCAAGAGGTGTTACCAACTAGCCCAGTTGTCGACCCTGTAGGCTCGCGTACACGCCATAATCCCTCACGCGACAGCCGCATTTTCGGTGGAGGCGAAAATGCTGGAGGCCCGTGTACTTAGATTTAAGGGCACGTTAAAGAACCCCAGGTAGTCGAAATTTCCGGAGCCTTCCACATGCGGCGTCCCGCGTAATCATATCGTGGTTTTGGGACGTGAAACCCGATCAATTATTGTTAACGAGCCTCGTGTCGTGTGTGTCGTCCGCGCCGAACGTCACAACGAAGTAAACCTTCGTTTATTGCAGTGCTCTGTGTAGCTGCCAGTTTTGCATAACCGCAGTTTCTAAATGAGGCGGTAGGCTAGTGCCGAGATGTGCGCATGCGCTCTAGTGTTGGGTTCTCCTTGTCGCCTCCTTCCGCCCCTCGCGTCGGAAGAGGGGAGAGAGGCGGTCGTTTCCAGCGACGTGCGCCGTGTCTGGCGCGGTTCCTGTGCCAGCTGCCTTCTTACGTTGTCGTGCGTGCATGCCAAGTTGAGCGGGCGGGCCGTCGGCCCTGGAGCAGCAGCAGCGGCGGCAGACAACAGAGGCTCTCCTTTGCCAAGGCAGCAGCGAGGTCAGTGACAGTTGCGGCGAGCGCACGCGGTCGCTTGCACCGCGTGGAAGCCCGCCTTCCAGGTCGCCCCTCGTCAGAGCTTTACTTTATGCGTATCGAGCGTCCCGCCACCCTCTTTGGTGATTGGAGGACGTTGCCAAGGCATAAATGTTGCGATGCATTCCGTTTAAAGGAACAGTGACTCGAAATTCGTAATTGCTAACTGGCTGTTCAGAAAAGCTGTTGTCTTGTGCAGGGAGCCTGTAGGTTTGGCACTATATACTGTGATTTTCGGTACCCGGACAGGGGCGCAGCCAGGAACCAGGGGGGAGGGGGGGGAGGAGGGGGGGGGGGAGCTGTTCGGTGTGAGAATCACCCCCGAAATTTTCTGAGCGCTGCATACCCCACTATCCCCCTCCTTTCCACTGATATTTTTCTGCAGATATTACAGTGAACGAAACAACTAGCCTTTCGGCTTTATTAAAGCAGAAAAATGGATAAGATGATGTTTGAGCTATATATATATATATATATATATATATATATATATATATATATATATATATATATATATATATATATATTGCTTAATGCTATATATCACGCACGCAGGCGTAAGCCTCAGCAGTTCGTCTCAGCAGTAACGTCCTGGCCGTAAGCCTCAGCAGTTCGCGAGGGGCCACAGTGTGTTTTAGCGACACCGGTATAGTATAATTCCGCACCGTTTACGCTACGGTATTAGCGTTTCGCATAAGCGTATACAACGATCCGAAAACATTTTAGCTCTGCGAGTTGCTCGATGCGTGCGGCAAAATGATGAGATGACGAGAGTGGCTAACACAGTTACAACTCGGACTTGTTGGTACGGCATATTTTGATAACAATGGTAGCGCAAAGAACCTGCTTATTTGCGCTACCACGGCTAACACAGACCTTGGAGACTAGAATAGGCATGTACGAACCGCGACGGTACTTGCTGTACTTACCGTACACCCCCTATCTGCTGTCGTCACGCGCCAATACTGCGGACGACACGCATGCGCGAAGAAGAAAAGAGAGCACACACTCACATTCGCTGAATGCAAGGCAGTCATCCACAAAGGATGCCGCAGCACCGATGTGGGTCAACGGAACAGACCCGGCGGTCTGCCGCGGGGTATTCCCCCATTACCCCCACACGGCCAATCTCCCCCCCCCCCCCCCTCTACTCTGTCGTACCACCTCCGCCCTTTCCAACCCTCCATCAGCGCAAGTTTCGTCTCAGTCTCGAAGAACATACGTTCCGACTTCGCGCCTGACTTTTTTCCGTGGACGTAGGTCGGTATGTACTCACTTAGTATATACATACTCACCTTGCGAGTATATGTACTGATGACTCTGTCGATCGCTCCACTCTGGTTTCACAGACGCTAAATAAAGTGTGAGTGAGTGAATGTCGAAGAGTGCTACTGGAGGATGGTTTGAACGGAGATGACATGAGCGTGCAGAGCCAATGAGATAGAGGGAGATAACTAGGGTGGTCGCGCGCGCGCGCGCGCGCGCGTGTGTGTGTGTGTGTGTGTGTGTGTGTGTGTGTGTGTGTGTGTGTGTGTGTGTGTGTGTGTGTGTGTGTGTGTGTGTGTGTGTGTGTGTGTGTGTGTGTGTGTGTGTGTGTACAGACATAACTGTTTGCCAGTATACAAACATGGAGTAGTGAATATCACCGAGTTCTGTCTATACATATATTTCTGCGGAGCACAGCGCGTACAACCAACAGAGCCGCGCGCGTGAGGCGTGGCACCGCGGTGAATGGGGGAAAGTATGCGACTCTGGAGCGAACGAAGCGACCGTAGTCTCTGCTCGTCTCGCGGTCTCCGTTTCCACGCTCGAACGGATCGCTCGAACGAAACCTCGTAACACGTCATCCATGTAGGTGCTGTACATACACACACGTACGCTCGTTGTGATGACGACGAAGCGGGAAGTTCCCAGGAAGGCCGGTCCGTCGTCGGGGTCAGTCGAACGTGTGTCTTGCGCCCGCAGTAGCCACTGCTAAACAGCCTGCAGCCGGCTCGTTGCTTGCCTGCTCGAATCGAGGACGCTCTTCAGAGAGCCGGTCGTACGGAGGCGGAGGAGGATGGGTGAGATGGTGGGCCGCATTTGGAGGTGATGGTAGGGTGGCTAGCCGATGGGCGGCGATGCACTGTTGCTAGCTGAGCGCCCATGCCTGTGTCATGGACGATGCGTGTTCCCAAACAACGCTAAAGGCGAAGTGAAGAGGGAATACCCACAGCTGTGGCCCTGATTTCGTGTCCCAGGTAACGAAGGTCGTTTTGCGGCGAGAGAGGAGCGTTTTGCGTTGCGCTGAACGCTGCACTGCACCTCCGTAATCACCTCAGCGGTGGTGAAGTGGTCGAGCAACGCGAGAGGTACGGCACTCGTTTCCCAGTACTGCCAGACGCCCAACGGCTTTTCTAAAAGCGGTACCCCGACGTGGCTGTCGGTAGTGTATGGTTACACAAACGCGTGCGCACAGGGGGTGTGGTCGTGACCCCCCCCCCCCCCACTAATCATCTGAGTGGGGCGGCAAGTCTGCCCCATATCTTTTCTCAGTCGGACCTTTCGCGTCATTGTTTTATGTACAGAGTTAAGCCATGCAAGTTTTTGACGAGAGTGGCGGACGAGGACCACTGAAGTTGCATTACAAGAACTGTTTGCTTCCCCCACCTTTGCCCTCGGGGGAAAGCCGCGGAGCGAAGGCTATGAGAATTATGTCATCGCTTTATTTTTATTTTTGCATCTATTGCAAAGCATGCTGTCTTTCTCACTCGACCAACGAAGGGACGCTACGGTGAGACTTCTGGGCCGAGGGCGACTCTCTGAAGCTACATTCTCGGGATAAAGATGCTTATTCTCTCTATCTGTCCTAACCTCGAGCCACTGTCCCCTCTGTGATGAGCGAAATGCGCGCGGGAATTATATGTGGAAAGAAAAAAAAAAAACAAGCACGAAGGAAGGAAACAACTAATTATGAGAATCAATACCACATGTTCAGCGCGTTGCCAAGGCCACGCAGGTGACAAGAAAGTGCGTATGCCACTTCGACTTTCGAAGCGGGATGCTAAAGTTTATTACGTGGAAGCCACGCGATTATCTGATAGGATACTCGATGGACCTTGTGCTCGGCTGTGGCGTGCGCGTGCGCTCGTTATACGCGGGGAAAAAAATGTATTCTGACGTTGTCTATATTTCGTCGCGACTCGGCGAGTCCGCGCATCTGCTCGAAGGCTGAGTCCGGAAACGAGTGATGCTGCTTGTACCTCTAGAAGCCTTGTGCATAGACGCGAAAGCGAGAGAGAGAGAGAGAGAGAGAGATGTATTGAAAGGACTCAAACCGGAAGCATCGAACAGTTGCGTTCGGGCGCGCGCGTATTATGCGTCTGTGTGACGTAACGGGCATCCTTACGTAATCCAGCGCCGAGCGAGGTTGCCCGGGGCGAACGGCGTTGTCGCTTCATCTCCTTGAGTTGAACCACTGAACCGCTATACTCTTTGACGTGTGCGTCACCGGCTCTCTCCCCGTCGTGTAGCGGAGTCGCGGAAGCTCTTTGAGAAATGTTCTGTACGCTGCAGGCTTTCAGCTATGCGCCCTCCTTTCTTTGAAGAAGAAGACGAACTAGAAGTGAGAAGCGACGAAAATAAAGTGAGAAAAAAAGTGAGGAAGAGTGAGGGAAAGATGCGGATGATAATGGAGCGCTAGGCCTAGCAGGGCGAAAAGCAAGCAAGCAAGCAGGCGGGCGACTATAGGCTGTCGGGAAGGAAGCAGGAAGCGGCGGCAGTGCTCGCTTTTTTCATTCTTCATTTCCCATCGGAGAGCGAAAGTGGGGAACAGAAACGAAAGAAAGAACGAAGGAAAGCAAAAAAGACTGAGGTAGAAAAACGTTAGTGCGTAAGAGGACGGAAGGATGATGGAAAGGGGGGAGTGGGGGGGGGGGGGGGCAAAGAAGAGCGGCGGTTTGAAATTGGAGCTTTCCCCACTTCCGAAGCGCTCGCCTGTCTGTTATGGAACGTCCGGGGTCTGTCTGGTATGGTTTAGCTTGGCTTGGCTGGGAGGGGTGGAGGGGTTTCCCCCGTCGGCGGGGACCTTGGCATTGAACTTCCATTTTCTCTTCACCCGCCCTATGTTTCCTTTCTTTCTTTCTCGTTCCCTCTTTTTTTTTCTTTACTCCATCCAAAAGCATCCACCCTCCGCCTTCCACTTCCCCCATTTTCTGAGACGACCCTGAAGCCCTCCTGACCTCCTACCCCGGAATACGCGGTGGGGGAGCTGTCCCAGAATCCGCGCCCCTATTACGCAATTCAAAACCTTCCCCTTCGGTCGTTGAGGGGCGGGTGTAGAAAGGTGTACACAATGCGGACCGGTGATAATACGTAAGTATCCTTATTGTCAACGCTTTGATTATTGTAACAGTCCTCCTGTTCCACCCACTCCCCTTCTATGGCGGAGCGTTAATGTATCTTCTTCTCTTGTGCTCGTGTGCGCATTGGTGTTATGTGTATACGTGTCTTCTATAGGATACTGGAAAAAGACAATATTTCAATGGTTTACTCGCTTAACTTTTCAGAATACGCGTATGAGGGAAGGAGGAAATGTTTGTACAGCAAGCAAGGCCAGACGACCAACAAAGCTTCAAGCTGGGTTAGTTGTTAATAATCCAGAATGATGGCCATTCCTATCGGGGACAATAAACAGTTGTCAACTCCACTCTTACTTTCGTCCACGTTGCCCTTCCGTTCACTTTTCGCGTGTTACCGCGTTTCTGAGTGCTATAAGCAGTGCGTTTTAAAATGTTAACCAGCAAAAACAGATAAATTTTGTCAGTAAATTGTTTTCACGTTGGTGCGTGTGCGGGCAGATTTACTAAACACTCGCAAAAGGCAGTTGTGATAGACCGCAGAGACGTTAATCGCTTAACGAGGGCATGTTCCGTTACTAACGAGAAATTCAGTTACGTCACGTGTTTCTGGGTAATCGAAGTAGAGAACCAAGACAGAAGACAATTTGTGTATACGCGAAGAAACGGGAGGGTATTAGCCGTGGGGCACGAACGCCTGTATACACTCAATGGGTCATAAAACGTTTGCAGTGTCTACCCTCTGACGTCACGGTGAGCAGGCGCGGGCGAACGTTGTCTCCCGCTTTGACACTTTGACTTTTATTTATTTATATTATTGTATTTATTTATCTTTTGTGGCTCCCTACGCCAAAACAAGCTTTGTGCAGCCACTTGTTCTCATATTCTAAAGAGCGCAGCCGTGGGACATTCACTCGCCGATACATGCGGGATAGTCATGTGCCCTGAGCAGAAACGTGATGTATGACGTCACTGGGAGGACGGCGCGTCGCTGTCTGCTCTGCTTCTGGCATTAATAACGTCGGCAAAATAGTGAGAACCGCGAACTTGCACGGCGTAGGTTTACTGGCCACCCCGATGACACGGGGCAACCACTGAACACTGGCGAAATAGCGATACCTATGCAACGCCTGGAGGAACGCTCCCCCTTCATTCAAATATTACGACGGTGGTATGACGTCATCGTGACGTTTCTGCTCGCCGGAAATTCCGCAGTCATGCCTTGTTCGTTGTTGGTAATAATTTTCCGGGTTTTACGCCCCAAAACCACGATGTGATTCTGAGAGACGCCGTAGTGGAGGGCGCCGGAAATTTAGACTACATGGGATTCCATAACGTGCAGCCAAATCTAAGAACACGGATCTCTATAGCATTGCGCCTCCATCGAAATGCGGCCGCCGCGGCCTTCGGGACGGCAGCAACCACTAAACTAAGGTGGCGGGTTGTTCGTTATACACGGCTGTCGTGTCGTATAATGCGATAGGGCAGACAACCGATTGACAGTATAGATCAACAGAATGGTTACCAAGGTACGGGAAACGCAGTCGTGGAAGGCAAAGAGTTGGATGGAGTGACGCAATTAATAAGAAGTTCGCAGGGATAAACTGGAATCAACTCGCGCAGGATCGGGTAAACCGGAGATCGAAATCGAGAATTAGATGAAATGTTGTCTGGTCGGGATGTAATGGCTTGGTCTTCCGTGTGGAAGCCGAAACGTTACAATTTCAACAACACCTCTTTGGCCGGCGTTCAGTGGTTTTATTTCTACCATGCATAAACCGGAGATCATTCGGAGATTCCTTCGTCCTGCAGTGAACATATACACACTTTGAGAATTATGATCGAAGAAGGGCCATTTAAATGACTAATACAGATACAGCTTATAACGTCCTTCTAATGCGACTCCGCGTAGTGTATGCTGCCTATACACGAGATTTTTTTTATCCTACACCCCCCCGCCCCCCGCCTTCCCTCCATTACTCCGAAACCCTCCCTGATTTACTATTCACGTTCTTCCTCGCTCTCTTCTTTTGAAAGGAACCTTCCCGCGCTTTTATTTTCCGGCGGAAGTTCTTCGCCATTGAGCGCCTTCGCTCCCCCTTCGCTGCTTGCTGCAGCGCGTTACGTTGGAGTGCATGCCGTGCGCCGAGCTCGTGGCCACAATCACACGGCTTGTATAGAAAAACGGCTACACTCAATTTCCTATACGCCACTTTTCTGCGACTTGTGGCGAGTTCCGACACGCGCGCTGTGTAGATGTATGTATACGTCGAACGGAGGCGGACGAGGCGTGTTTACAGGGTTTGTCGGACCGCCATCCCGTCCGCTCATGTTTTAAATTATTCTTCTTTTGTTTTGTCGTGCTTCTATAGAAGGAACGTGTATCAGCGTGTAAACGGAGCATCTAGAGTCGAGTTTTCACGTTTCCTCGGGAAGTGGCGTCTATTTATAGAATACCTTAAGGACAAGCTTAAAAGAGAGAGAGATACGCTACATAGTAAGGACGTGGCCTCCGCGATTAGCTCCGGCAGCGCGCCGTGCCTCTGTCCCCATGCAAATGTAACGGCCAGAGCAACGATGCGCCGCCGGAGCTGATCGCGGAGGCCATGGTGAGGTACTCCGGATTAATTTTGATCACCTGTGTTTCTTTAAAGCGCACCTAACTCTAAGCACACGGTTGTTGTTTGCCTTTCGCCTCCATCGAAATGCAGTCGCCGTGGCCGGGAATGGAACCCGCGTCCTTCAGCTTACAACAGCGCGTCGCCTTATACCCGCTAAGCCACCGCGACGGTTGTACCTTTAACCTATACTAGCATTTCCCCTGGTCCACCTTTTCTGTCTTTTACTTCTCGGCTCTTACTTTTAATGTACAGACGGGTCCACTCTTAAAGGGAACATTTGCGTGAAGGGCATGTCCGGATTTCGCTCTCTTGCAAAGCCTAGTGGCTTAGATTTGCGCAAGACTACTGCTGGTTGACAGTTCTGTCTCCTCTTGACAGACTAGTACTGTGCACGGACAATGTTTCCACATCCACCTGAAGTTACGGGGCCACCAATATGAAATATGCTCATTAGGGGGTTCCCTGTAACAGTGGACCGTATACTGTACATGACGCTTTTTTTTTTCTCGCGTGCCCTATTTTGTGTTTAACTCCGCCCAGCGTTTCCGGCAAGACCGCCTGTCCGCTTGCTTGCGTTCAAGCCTGGCGTTCTTTGCCGTCCTCTCGGAGCTTCGACTTGGTGGCCGCTTATTTATAGCCTCCTCCAAAGAGCTTCGTAACGCCACTTCCTTATTGCTTTTTTTTTTTCTCATACACTTCTTTCTTTCCCTTTTTACCGGTGACGAAGGAAGGAAGGAAGGAAGGAAGGAATACGAAAAGGAGAAGGCAGGGAGGTTGCAGCACCGGTGACGAGGTGCTGCAAGAGGGTATAGGGCGCGTGACACATCCCAGTTCCAGCGATTCCTTGCATGCCCATACACCGTTATAACTTTCTCCAGGTGATGATAACAATGTTGTCGCTTGTGCCTCGTTCCTCGTGCGCGCCAATATGTGGATGTAAATCGTAAAGTAATTGACAGCGCAACAGTGCAGTGTCCTTTTCTTCTTTCTGTCCGTGTTTAACCCGTTGCGCTGTCAATCGTTTTACGATGAACATCCACCAACTAGCCCAACTCCCGATTCGGCTTCAGCATGTATATGTAATACCAAAAAAACAAAACAGTATAGGTCATATAGATTTTTTTTTTTTTTTTTTTGCGCTAGTCAGTCACTGTGCACTCTGAAAGGAGTTCGACCCTTTGGAGCGTGCTTTTGTCTCGATACAATAATCGTCATCAAGATATCGGACGTTATCGATATCTAGTAGAGGTGTGTACCGATGCCATTCGAACTCGACTTGACGTTCTTGTTTAGCGTTACTGCAAATTCAACGACAGCACGCCAAAGGACTTCAAGCAGAAGGGCTCTCGGTTGTCCATTGGAATGATTTCTTTTTTTCCTCTTTTGCATTAGCCCCGACATAATGCGCTTCGCATTCGCTTGCCCTTCTTTTTGCGGTAGGCCAAGAACTCTGTATGCCCGGGCTAAGCGGGACATGCATGACGCAAGCACGGTCCTCGAATCGGTCGCGGATCGAGGGGGGGGGGGTGTTGAGGCGGGCGCAACCCAAACTGCCTCGGCATACATGCAAAGGCCCCCGTGCACCGCGTCGTCGCCATCGAGATACAGCAATGTGGGCCACTTGCAGCGTATACACGCACACGCCAACCGCTGCGCAGGTTTTTACCGCGCACCGGCGTTAGGAAGAGAGCTGCTGCATGGCCCCCATGGTAACAGCGTTTCTACAGACGGCGTGGCCTGCCTGCCTGCCAGTGGCTGGCTGTTGGTGACAGCAGCCTCCACGGGCCGTGCGTGGCCGGAGGAGGGCGAGAGTGTTTCTCTCTTTAGTTTTTTTCGAGGGCAGTGCCGACCTCCGTTCGATTGGGGTCGAGACTGACAGCGGGCCGAGCACAGCTGCCTCGATACTTCCACTACCGTACTACTACTCGCAAGCCGCCCTTGCCCTTCTGTGGGCCAGGAAACGGGTTGCGCCGGCCAGCTTGCTGACCAGGTTGCGCTGCCGTTGCATTGCACGCTGGTACAACCCCCCCCCTCCCCTCCTCCTCCACGCCCCTACCCTCTCCCCCCGCGAAGGGGGTCCAAGTGCGCGGCCCGATTCTTCTTATTTGTTGCTCCGCGTACGACATCGAGCTGCGGGGGCAACCGGGGGCTGCCGTGGAAGGAGCCGGGGCTGTTTGGGTTTGCTGTGCTTTGACCGCCGCCGCCGCCGCTACTACTTTGTCGCTGCTGTTGCTGCTGCTGTTATAAACTGCGTGAGTGGAAGGGTCTTTTTCTTGCGCTTGTTTGCTGGTCCGTTTTCATCGCTGTCGTACGTACTATTTTATACGGGCCGGTTTTCGATTGCAGTCGATCTCCATCTGAAATGAAAAAAAGAAAAAGCCCGTTATATGCCGCGCGCGGCAGGGTTCGGTGATAATCGTGACGCTGATCCCCACCTGATTTCGGAGCGTTACGTTCCTGCGGATATGCGTCCGGAAAACTAAATATCGCTGCTGTGTCACTGGTGAAACCCATCGCTTTTTGTGGGGGAATATAAAGAAGGAAGCTATAGCTAGCTATTCGATTTAGTTTTCGACGAGGTGTGGTTTAGCTTTCGTTACCGTTCCGACTTAGACGCATGGAGTTCCAAGTTCGTGCTCTGTATATTGGTCGAAGATCTCAATCTGAAGTGTCGTGTGGTTGTGTTCCATCAACATTTTTTTTTTCGCGGGTTTGATGTGGCTAAATATTTACATGTATCTGTATACACACATCTTTGCTTTGCGTGGGCCAGTTCGCTTCAGCTCGTGGACGCCAACACTATAGAGCCTGTGATCGCCAACCCAGAAGTTTCATTTTTTTCTTTTTGCCCGCGATTGACGAGCAAGCTTCTTGATGAGACAGATGGGTGCAGAATGCAGGTCATTGGACAATGCTGCCATCAGCGATCGAGTGCGATCGCAGTCGATTAAGGTACGCTGAACGATGCCGGCGTGACAAGACTATACTATACAAATCGTAACAGCAGAAAGCAATAGAGATACGAGGAGCTCGCCTTTGCATATAGCGTGCACTCATGCAAGTGACGGCTCGTTTGTTGTTGCGCTGTCCGAAGCCAATCCGAGTCCCGCTACCGTTTTCTCTTCCTCCTTCGAAAGCGGGTGATCAAGCTTTCGCGATAGCGTTTAATGATATCGAGGCCAGCAGACTGTCGGCGTCTATTTCTTGAGGAGGTGACATGCTGGTGTACGCGCGCCATCGCGGATTGTATAGAGGGCATGCGCGCGACTTTAACGCTGGACATAATAGAGGCGATTTAAAGGGTTAAACGGAGCCTTTTTTTTGTTGTTGTTATAACGATGCTGGATCAACGATCACCAGGTAAATGCCGGGTATACCTGCCTGCTTGCTACGCTGCAGTCTCCCGCTGAACCGCCCAAGTTGAATTCAAGGGCAAACATGCCAATGCCACCCCCCCCCCCCCCAAAAAAAAAGAAGAAACAATACCATGTGACCTTTCAAGCATGGCTCTAGACGCGCGAGAGCCGTTCGCGTGTTTCCGCACGTTCGCGTGACTAGCCCTGCTGACGGTTAAGGCGTTATGCTCAAAGGGTGCGCGAAAGAAGACCTAGTGGATTGTGTGACAGGCGGAAGAAGCAGTGGCGTAGCCAGAAACTGGTAGGAGGGGGGGGGGGTGTTTCAACCGTACTTTATGTATGTTCGAGTTTGCGTTTGTGCGTGTGCGTGTATATATACACAATCCAAACTGAAAAATTTCGGGAGGTTCAAACACCCCCCCCCCCCCCCCCCCGACTACGCCAATGGGAAACAGCATGCAGAGGCTCGAAGCACGAAAAAAATTGGGGAAGGGTGTTTCAGCTCCACTAACGTGAAACCTGTGGAGGGGCGAAGCATGCAGTGTGCGCCGGTGTTTCCCGCAGCAAAATCACTGATATGAGAGACAGAAGAAAGATTAGACACAGAGACCCGCAGTCCACTATAGTTAACATGCACGCTGCGAATCTTTATTGTCCAACTACGCACAAGCGAAATCTCCCACCGGCAATATATATATATATATATATATATATATATATATATATATATATATATATATATATATATATATATATATATATATATATGGGGTGGCCGGTGAACGGTTGTGCAGCTCGAGCAGTCGGTTTTTTCAATCAAGAAACTCGCTAGCAGACGCTGCCTGCGTCGGCGTTGTCTCTCGCGGGCGAGGGCGCGTTCTCGTTCCTTGCGAGCTGGTATAGTTGAGCGTTCATCGCCGAAAAAATCACAGCATATCCACGGAGTGAATGATGATGAGTGGGCAAAGCTGCGGAGGTTCATCGGTAAACCGTGAATCTTCCGTGAATTCTGCCCTGTACATCATCACCGACGTGAGATCGGGCGCGTTTATACTAAAGGTTCGATGAGTTATGACGACTTGCAGCTCACTTTAATTTTACATGTACGCTGTGAATTTTCATTGTTTAGAAAACCATTGCTTTAGAAAACATCTGGCGTCTTTCGTTAAGCAGCTGGCGTCTTTTCATTTTGCTTTAGAAACATCTGGCGTTCTTTCGTTTGCTTTTACAAAACATCTGGCGTCTTTCGTTGGTTTATTTCATCAATCAACGGCGTTTGAACAAAATTTTTATTGTTTAATGACGCACAGGAGAAATCTCACCAGGCACTACCTTGGAGGTAAACAATGGCTGCTAATGGGAATGAGAGACAGAAGAAGTCGGCTTTTAGCTAACACTTACACTTCTACTTCTACTAACGTTTCCTACTGGAACATGCCAATGGCTGCTAATGGGGAATGAGAGACAGAAGAATTCGGCTTTTAGTTAACGCGCACGCTGCGAATTTTTTATTGTTCAACAACGCACAGGAAAAATCTCCCACCGGCACCACCTTGGAGGTCAAAGCGTAAGAATGGTTACGCACTACGACTACTACTACGACTACGAGGGACGAACGGGTGCCGCCTTAAGGAGCTTCGCCCCTAAAAGCGTTTCCATATAGTCAACGCGCGCCGTTCGCTCTCTCTCGCCACACGGCGATCCTTATAAGGTGGTGGCGCCCTCTCTTGCGCTCAAGCAAAATCGACCTTCACGACAGCAGACAACGATGCACTCCGACACGCCGAAACTAAAGCCCCTCCATCGCGTCTGCGGAAAACGCATGGAGGGGTTTAGCCGAAATAAATAAGGTGCGTCCCCCGTAATAAGGCCCGACGTCGTTGGATTCCCACGTGACGTTTTTAGTCTCTAAAGCATCGCCGCTAAAGCTTCGCCTTCCGGTCATCTTAGCGATATAGTGTAAGAGACCCTAGAAGAAGCAATAAACTTTTTTGAAAAGAATCGGCCGGTAGTCTTGGTTTTGATGAGCCTCAGGTGGCGGCTCCGAGTCCCTGGACTCGGGCGGCATCTTCGGCCTGCCGGACTGCCCAGAGCTGGTCGTTCAGCTCCCAGCTTTTTTGGAGAGCCTACAATATTTTTTTTTTTCATTAAAGACGATCAACTGTCTTTGCGCAAAACTACACAAAAAGTGCTGGACACGGCAACAAAAAGACACATGCGGAATGCATCAGCGCAAGCTATCTGTCATGCGTCTTTTCTCGCCGTGTCCAGTATTTCTTGTAGTTTTGCGCGAAGAAAGTCAGCCCATTGTCAGCTATTAAGTTCATTACATACCCCCGATGTAGGGTTATCACGTGAGTTGTTCTTGTATATTTGAGATAGGCGTTGCCGTTGGCGAGGTGAACGCAGCGCGTGATGCCACGCAGGCTGACGCGTGAAGGGACGCTTGCACGTGGTTACGCCACCGTCACCACGCTAAGCAAATGTGTGCGCCTGCTGCGCGCACGCGTCGTGCTTTATCTGCCTCGTTGCGTTGGTTACGGGATGGGGGTGCCTGGGGTGGGGTGGGGGGAGCGAACCGGTTGCGCCGAAGAGACGAAGTCGCGTTGCACGTACGCCGCTCGACGACGATGCTCTCAATTCCTGTTCCGCCGCTGCCTTGCGTCTCCACTTACTAGGTTACCGTGTTCGAGGTCGCGCGCGACTCCCGCTGCTCGCTTATGAATGACACCCTTCCCGGCAGCCCTCACTTGACGTCCGTCCAGCTAGCTCGTGCTGAGCGCACGAGACTTGTTGCGGGCATTGGAAACGAAAGAGCGGTTGCTCCAGGGAGGCACGGGGGGCTGGGGCAGCCCATCCTCAATTTTCACTTGACTGTGCACTGCCTCCGTGATCGGCCCACCTTTGACCAAGCGACGATGTCATGTGGTGACGTCATCACGTGACGTCACAGTGTGGTCTCAAAACTTGTCGATCTGTAACGTCCTGATGACGTCATATGGTGGCGTCATCACGTGCCGAAGATTTTTTGCATCGCTCGTGTTGACGCCGGCGGCGGTGAATCTTCGCGTTTGATGAGGCATCTAAGGCTTTTGCCTTACAAATCCTGCAGCGCCACCCCTGGCAGGGGAAAACGAATGACTCCGCGAGTCTCGCACGCGTATACGCTATTTTACTGTCGCCGCGCTCAGTTGCGCGTCGCGTTTCTGCTGGCCGTGGCGGTCACACGCAACTGTTTGGAATAGTACACCGTATGGTTGCGGATGGACCCGGTTCGGCCATCACGCTCGGTGGCCTGCGGCGGCGCACCCGACACGCACTGTTTGTTGAAAAGGATTGGGCTTTTGCGGCGGCAGCCTATATATGCATCGCATTGTTGTGACTGAAAGCGCGAGCGCATGTAGAAATAGATCAACAGAACGCGAACGGTGGTGCTTGTGTGACATGTGTATAGCTTTGCGATATGTGTATTCGCGATTTAGTTAGTAAACGAAGCACTAAATTGGTTTCGCTGATACATTGTTCTTTGATAACTGTCTTTTCTAATTTCGCCATCATTGGTATATATTATCCGAACATAAAAGAAAGGTGCATTTTCATATCTTATTGCGATGACACTTATATGGACACTCGAGGCACATCGTTGCCGTCGCCTTCGTGTTCCCTATAAAACCCAAATCGATAACATCGCCTCGCGCGCCGTATACGTTGTATGTGTGAGCGAAAGCTTGCGAAGGCTGCAGACGGGCGCGGCTCAAGCAGAGGTGAAACGCGCCGGCCGGCTCGGTTAGGCAAAGCAGCATGCATGAATGAAGGAATGCTTGTTGGGGAGAGCGAGGGGGGGGGGGGGGTCGTGTCGCTGGGGCAGCACTGTGAACCTTGATCAAAAGGACGCAATTAAAAGTTGTGTACGATCATCTTATTTCGGAGCATAACTTTAGTAAAGATAAGGGCCAGATAACTTTCAGGATAATTAACGAGAAGTAATTGAATGAGTTCATTGAAAGAGCGCAGGCTGCTTTCTCGCGGGCACGTCCCATGGATATGTCACATGCCATTACAGGAATACTTGACCACCACGCGTGTGTTCTACGAAGCCACAAGGAAGCCACATTTCCACATGGCTTCGCGATTCAAACTGACGGTTGTCCGTTATCCCTTTCAGAACCCTTCCGCCACCTCGCTGGATTCCGCAGAACTCGTTTGCAATGACCATGGCCTCCGAGATTAGCCGGCGGTGCGTGCCGATGGCTGATCTCGGAGGCCATCCAATGGCACATACCAACTACACCTCAAGATGGCTCATTCCCACTACAGAATAATTGTCTTTCGCTCACCAGTTCACTCACTGAAGTGAACGAAGGTGAACAAGCCGGTCCAAGTGGATGGTGTGTGAACACTGAAGCAGTGGAAGTCGACAAGCAAAAGTTAACTTAAAGTCTGACCAAGTGAACCAAACGCTACGTGCTAACGTCATTAAAGACACTTAAACGGAACATTAAGGTCGCCTAAAGATGTTATGGGCACGAGCAACAAGTGACACTGTTGTTTCTCTTCCAAGCACTTCCGGTAGTGCACTTCCGGTTTTTCGAAAGAGTATTCCTCAAATAAAACTAATGCGAAATCGACGGTTCTGATTCAAGTTCACGGTTATATTGGATACATATGATATAGGAGCATAAGTTTATTTAAAATAAGGGCCAAATAACTGTCGGGATAATGAATGAAAATGAATTGAACGAGTTCCTTGAAAGAGCAGACGGTTTTCTTGTGAGCAGCTGGGATTGTTGCGACACCTGGCGGAGCAGATCTCAACCACACGTTTCTTTCTGCGTGGCCTCTGAGATTCGCTTCACATTTAAAAAGTTAATCCAATGGAATACACTAGAGCGCACGAACGCCGAGGGGCGAGTGCCGGTCACTACCCAAGTCACCAGACCCCAAAGTCAAGTATTAGGGTCGCCTCCAATTTTTTTTTTTTTCGTTTCGTTTCGCGGTTCAAGTGTACTTGTCCACAATGTCTCGCCGATGACCTTGCTGCGGAGTGCCCACTGCCGGTTCAGAAATAGCGTGGTGAAGCAGATAACGATGTTTGTGAGGTGTAAACACGTGGTGTACGTACTTCGAGTGCGTCTCGCTTACTCAGTACGTTGTTTGCTTAGAGCGTCAGTTCGTGCTCTCGCGGTATGCGCGTTTAGCTTCTCAGCTAAGCTCAACGGCGCTGCTGTGCTCGATGTCGCGGGTTCGAGTCCCGGCCACCGCGGCCGCATTTCGATAGAAGCGCGCGCGCGCACGCACGCACGCACGCAAACACACACACACACACACATACACACACACACACACACACACACACACACACACACAACACACACACACACACACACACACACACACACACACACACACACACACACCGTGTTTTAGATTTAGATGTGCATGAAATAACTCCAAGTGGTCGAATGAATATGGAATCCTTTACTGCAGCGTGTCCTATAAATTCTTACTCATATCGTGGCTTTGACACATAAATCTAAAACTCTAAGTTAATTGCTATATTTAACTGAAACATAGCGTGCATTGTGATGTTTCTGAAGGAACGACGTGGATTCACGCGCAACGACACGCTGTGTCGATAAAAATACTGAATTAATAATGACATTGCATTGGAAAAGATGTGTGAAATAGGCAATATACACAGAGGAAAATGCGGGAAACAGTGGACTGGCGACTGCCAGCGAAAGAGATGCGACGTCTCTGCCTACATAAAAAAAGAAATGTGATAGAAACAGAAACTGACGGTTGGAAGAGGTCCGGAAGGAAATGAAAAATAAACAAGATAGCGAATCAACAAAGGCTGTACAGTAAAAAAAAAGCGACAAAGAATGGTACTACTACTACTACTACTACTACTACTACTACTACTACTACTACTACTACTACTACTACTACTACTACTACTACTACTGCCACCACCACTACTACAAAAAACTACTACTACTAATAATAATAATGCTTCGCTTGGCGTTGAATGCAATTTGTGCAAATCGTATGTATATGGCCCTGTGAGTACAGCTGAGGAAATTTCAATGTCTGTTGTTCCAATCGGACGTTGCTGAAGGTGTGTGTATAGCAATGCCGACTAACAAACCCGAAAATAGAGAGCAACAGGGGGGTGAGGAGGTGAGGAAAGGACGAACAAAACACAGGTGATTATGGGCGTCAAAACAACTCGTGGAGCGACACGCGTAAACATTTCTTATCTATAGTGACTTATCGCACTCGTTCGACACTTGTGTAAAAGTTAGACGGTAGAATGCGGCGTCGTCGTTATCTCCGAGGCTCGGTGCATCGGGCTGTCAACGGCGGGATGGTCTGTCAGAGGACTCGGCGACTCAAAACATGTGGAATCCGTATTCACATGCTTCGAGTCGCGGGACCTGAGTTGGTTGGTACCGGAGTTTGTTCGAACCAACCCAGGTTGTTGTCAATGTGCGGGGTTGAGAAGTTGTTGAACACGGAACGTTTCTGCAGCCAACATTTCGCCAAGCATTCTTTTCGTATATAAATAAGCGTGCGTAAAATAGCGTAAATATGGACATGTCAAGGATTACAATCGGAACGCTCCCGTCTACTGCTGCAAGCCGACCATCGCTACAGCGACACCACCAGCTATGACCGCTGGATCCATGCTAAATGATTCCACAAGACACTGCTTCACTTCATACACAACACCGGTCTTACGGCTCACGTCTGATACACATATACACACAAAACGTTATGCATTTAGGGCACCTCTACATCGCAATAAAAGAAAAGCATGTGCAAACAAGCATGCATGGTTGAACAACGCGTAAACAGCTTGGCAGCAAGACAGCTATGCGCTCGAAACTTCCACAGACCGCGTGTGTATCCCGTGTATATGGCATATTCTGCGAAACGTATATAAGCGAAGCGTCGCATCGCTCAGTCACAAAGGGAACTACATAGCATATCTTCGTCGGCCAAGACAACGCTGAAGGGACCCTTGCAGTGAGTGTGTGGAGTATTAATAGATTTGTGGAGCTCGCCCGGTGTACATCACAGATTGCAAGACGAGCGCCATGCTTCTTTGAAATCCGCCGCCATGTCCTCGAGTTGCTGCTTCCCGAACGCAACTTTCTCCCTCGCCTAAAGAAAGCTATAACACTCAGAACCTCTTCGCACGGAATCGCCCTCAGCGTATTTACGGTCGCATTCGCTTGGAACAAATCACAAACCTGTCGCGCACAATGCGCACCCTCTATGATACAGCGGTGATCGAAGCGATCGAGCCTGCATTCCTTTCCTGTACACCTTTGTATATGTAGTCGAACCCACATATAACGAATTATTGTGTTTATCAGGCATTTGTAAAGTCCCCTTGAAATATTTTTGACATATAAAGTATGTTATATATCGAATTACTTATATATACAGCTTTTGTGTGTGTGTGTGTGTGTGTGTGTGTGTGTGTGTGTGTGTGTGTGTGTGTGTGTGTGTGTGTGTGTGTGTGTGTGTGTGTGTGTGTGTGTGTGTGTGTGTGTGTGTGTGTGTGTGTGTGTGTGTGTGTGTGTGTGTGTGTGTGTGTGTGTGTGTGTGTGTGTGTGTGTGTGTGATCAGATTCGATATATCCGGGTTCGACTGTATACGTATGCATGTACACTAGGTGCATTCTTCTGCGTTGACATTCTATTTCCACGCGTGTGCACGGATTTCACGCAGTCCTGTATACCGGGCGTGCGCCCTCGTATAGCTGCATGTATACTCGAGAACGCTGGTTGCGGTCGCCCCTGGCAACGCAGTGGTGCTGGTCGCAGTGTAGTTGCCTTTTTCCGCATGCAGGAGGTGGTGGTGGTTGGCTAGTTCAGTAATAAGGGGGCATGAACCCCGACTTCCTAGTTGTCGGAACGGGGAAATCCCCCGGTGGGGTTCGTTGCACTTCGGAAACCATGCGTGTAACGTCCTGCGCTCTTCCATTCATTATGTATATGGATTCCGCTCGAGGCGTTCGCCGCCGATAGCGTTAACCACAGTGGTGGTGACGCCGTGAGAGACGAGGGCTTTTGCAAAGCCGTTGCTTTTCTTGGGGACGATCGGTTTCCGGCTTCTAATAAGCCCTCCCACCCCCCTTTCCCCCTTCACCATCTATTCGCATACCTGCGGGCAACCTTTTATTTTATTATTTTTTTTTCTGGCATTCAGGCGCGAGCGTGTTCTAAATTACGCCTTCTCGAGAATGAATCATCGCGGAAACAGTGTGCCGCGCGAGCGGTGAAAGTTGCCCTCGCTCCCCTGTGCCACGAGGTGAAGCCAGCTTTTGCGGAGAAGAAAATGTATGACATTAGAGAAAGTGAAAGGAGGGTGGGGGTACTCTCTCTCTCTCTCTCTCCGCATCAACTTTCAGGTTGCGAGGGTCATTGACTTTTCACGTCATCGGGCTCTCTCAGGAAGAGGCTCCTATGAATGCGAGTGCCGTGCGTCGCAGGCTTTTCGTGGCGTCGTCCTTTAAAAAAGAAAAAGAGAGAAAGAAAGAAAGAAAGAAAGAAAGAAAGAAAGAAAGAAAGAAAGAAAGAAAGAAAGAAAGAAAGAAAGAAAGAACGTACCCTTTTCCTGTGTGGGCTTGATCGCTTGTATTGATAGCGGTGACGTCTTTCCTACTCTTTCTCCTTTCGTGGGAAGCGTAATATAGCGTCAATGTACGTTGAAATTTCGACCATTGTGTACAGCGTTGTTTGCGCAGAACGTTTTTTCGAATAATATTTTTTGAAATTTGCGTTAATTTTTATCATACTCATGATAATGAACGAGGAATGCGTTCGACTTGTGACTATTGCTGGTCGTTACTCTCATGACGATGAAAGAAAGAGTCTCGGCTCAAATGAACTAGGATTGCAGTTTTTCGCACTTCATAGCGAGATGCTTTGTTGCACATGATTACATTGCGAAGCCGCAAAATCACTCGAAGTCAAGACGGCGACGAAATGTATGTGAATCATCGTGTTGTCCCACTATTCGCACGTTCGCCGAATCACCGTATATAGAGTGCACTTGAAGATTCAGTACACCACTAGCGATTCGTCAGTCGTGATATACTCCCCTCCCTGATCGCCGTTGTCGTCAAGATGGCGTCGTTGTTGTTACGTTTCCGGCTTCATATAGTACACACGCATCTTGGCGGTTTTCAAGGTCAACGGCCCTGCACGAGAGACCGTTGCCTCAATTGTTGTTTGTTGTGATTGACAAGAGATATCGCGCTGGGACAAGCCTGCTGCAAGAGTGACAGACTGCGGTGGTGTGTGTATGTGATCCCTGTGTTTTTCTTTTCTTGTTTTGTCCTCCCTTTCTCTCGAGTATCTACTTTCATATTTCAAGCTCCCCATTCTCGAGTGTACGATAGCATACCGCATTTTCCCTTCTGTTTAACCATGCGTAGGATAAGCGCGTGCATTTAGTTGCGAATTTTTCCGCATGCGGTTGTAAGCCACTATTCAGGGAGACGAAGATTCTATAGGCAGCAGCAAAAGCAGCATACCTTTGGAAAAATTCTTTATCAATAACTCGATTTGTATCAAAGCGAGCTTCAACAAGCTTGCAGTACCTCGGAGTACAGTTGTTTGCAGGCGCCGGTGTTTCTCTTCTACGGTGTTCCAATATCTGCGCATATGCTGTGGCAATGAGTAGTTGTTGCATAGTAGCGTCCATCCTTGACTGCTTTGTTCTTTTGTGTCCGTTCAACTTTGCGCTAAATCATCGCAGAGATAAAATTTCTGCCCTTCCCCTCTCCTTTGTTTCTCTCTCTCTCTTTCTGCATTATGGCGTATCCTTTCAAGTGCTGGAAGCATGGAGGAAGGAATTGAAACTAGGAGGGAGCGTTAGGTGATTCGCGAACCTCGGCAAGCCAACCTTCTCTAACACGGCCCCTGCCGACAAGTGCGCCTTGCCTCCTAGGTAGGATTAGGCGCCCGCGGCAGACTCAACCGGAGCTAGCCGACCAATAGTAGCGCTTGCCTATCACGCGACAAAGAACTATTGCTCCCTTAAGTTGTTTTTTTTTATGACTATGCTTCAGTATTGTCATGTGACGCTCCCTCCTAGTAATTTCCTTCCCCCATGACTGGCACGGCCTCCGAGCTGTGTGGTGAAGTGCCCGCGGCACCTCTTCTCCTCTTGGCATGAGGAGACTCGTCTGACGAGAGGCACCTTCTCCCCCTCTTCTTCTTCCTCCCGTCCATTCGAGTGGGCGCACACTTTGCACCGGGACGCTTTTCCTCCTCCTCTTTCTTCCTCTCTCTCTAGGATTGTGGGTGATGGTGAGTAGCACGTCGCGGAGAGCGAAAGCGACCGCCCCTCGGAGAGCATCCTCTCGGTCACCCACAGCAGTCGCCTGCTGCAGCGACCGTGTCAGCCGGCCGGTCGACCATTAGGCCGCCGTAGTGGCTGTCTGCAAGCACTGCGTCATCTGCGCATCTGTGTGTGCGTGTGTGTGTGCATAGACGCGGCGTGTCGAGAGGTCCACGTCCGGTCCGCTAGCGAATGGTGAAACGTGAGGGGTGACGTCCGCCTCTGCGTCGCGGCAACGAGGAGGCTGCCAAGATTCTACGTACAACTTCACTCGCTATTTTTATATATAACGAAAAAGCTAAAGAGAGAGAGAGAGAGAGAGAGAGAGAGAGAGAGAGAAAAAGGTCTGGTAGTGTATTTGTTTATCCTCAGCAATACGAATACTCAGTCACTACGCTGCGAGTAAGCCCCATTCAAAATGGAAGCGAAAAACAATGAGACAGGCAAATATTGAGACGTTAGCGTAAATATGGGCTTACGTATAGCGATAAAAGCAAAAAAAAAAAAACTGCGATTGAAGGAGAAAGAAAGTGAAATAAATAGGGTAATATTTCATATCGGAACGTACGTTCTGATATGATTTTCAGATCGTTTGTGCGCAGTAATGGTGACAATTGTCGGAAAACAAAATAATCGTTAAAGGGTCGCAAGGATGGCAGCTTAGGTGAGTTCGTGCAAAACTTCACATTCACCCTAAAACGTGTTTACGTAAGATACCAATACGCCCGAAACAGTGTCTATGTAAATTTCATGTACACCTAAAATGATGTGTATATGATAAAATTTCATAAGTACATTCAAAAGGGTGTGTATAAATAAAATTTCATGTACATTCAGAAGTGTTCACATGAAATTTAAAAATTTCAAGAGCTCCCTTACTCTGTTCCAACGGATTTGATCGGCTGGTTCCATAGGTGTTGGCCTAATTCGACAGCTCTCTTTCTCTCTCTAAATAGCAGAAAGGGATCTCGAAGGCTATACTTGCTCTGAACTACATGCACCGGAAAAGATTCGGGGGCCATAAAGACGTAATACTATCGTAAGTCGTACAGACACATGCAAGAAGGGCATATGAACATAATGACACGGCGCTACCTGCCTTAGACACAGCGCTGCTCCTTGCTGTGGTCATTGTCTGCAATGAACTACAATGTTATTGTACGAGAAACCAACTTGATGGACAACTCAATCAATGGACTAATATCGAATGAAAACTATGAGCCGTTTTCTGAGTTCAGTGCGCGCTGATTGGCTGTTCGAGGAAAAGCAGGGCAAGCAGTCGCTCCAATCATCGGACACGCGTGATGTCACGTCACGCAAAGCGACACTGTCGCCGAAAGTGAAACATTTCACACCACGGCCCAATGTTGGTGTCATAACAGCGAGTAGCTGGCCAACACTGGGGTGTTTTTACAGTGTCAGTTTACCGTACGCTAAGTACGGTAATACCGTACCGTCGGGGTTCGCACGCAGCTTTTTCTTTTCTTTTTTTTTTTTGGTCTGCAAGACCTCTATTAACCACTTTCATCGTCTCATGACGTTATAACGTACACAATGAGCTAGTCGCGCGGCTAAAACGTTTAAAGAAAGCTACGTTCCGACCAAGACACCATGGTATTACCGTACAGTAAGCAGGTACTGCTAAAATACTATTATCCACTGCTAACCAGCGCCGGTAGTACACTAGTAAGTACGGTAGTTCACTTCGGTTAGGAGTATTCTTAATCGAAAACCGTTATTGTAAGCATCCATCGTAACTTGTTATAGGAAGGGCGTTGTCGTAAAAAACCGCATCGCAACGCTGTAGTTGATGTCAACGACACCACGTGCGGACAGCCACCTCATGTTTCAAGAGCGCACTGTGCTTACTTGCGCGAAGTGATATGACCTATAACTATACCCGCACACCAGTGAAAGTATTAATACATAATGCTTATATCTGTTAACAAAAACAAAGAAGAAAGGGTGGTACTAATAGCACACCAATAATTAACAATAGAAAGAAATATGCGAATACTTCTGTATATAACAGTAGACTGTATATAAACACTGTATACACTGTACTGTAAATAAACAGTGGACTGTTCGTGTCCTCGTGCTGTGTATAACAGCACGAGGACACAAAGACAAGGAGACGATACACTGCGCTCTGTCTTTCTTGTCTTTGTCCTCGCTCTGTAAGTCTACTTTTATGCATTTCCAACAAGCCCAAGCCTCTACCCTCGTCAACTTCTGAGTATAGTAAATACGGTAGCTGAATTTGGTTAGGAATAATCTTGATCGCAAACCGTTATTCCAACCCTCCATCGTAGCACGTTAGAAATGACGTAAGTCTTCAAACAGCGCATCGCAGTGCTGTGGTTGACGTCAATGACACCGCGTCACGGACAACCACCTATTGTTTCAAGAGCGTACACTGCTCACTGGCGCGATGTGATGAGAGCGGATCAGAGTGGGAGAGCGAGAGAGAGAGAGGGGGCAGCGACGCGTTGGGGACCTCCGGGTCGCACACCCGTCCGCGATGAACTCCGGCGTTTGGGCTGGGCGAGCGAAAGTCCCTCGCGGAGGTCTACGTACGCGACCCCCGGCCCTGCGCCGGGCAGGGTTGGGGTGAAGGCCCCGCGCTGGCATTTCCACGTCTCCATCCTCCCTGCGCGTATACCGCCGCCGAAAAACCTGTTTGGGGCGTCACAGCGGCGTGATAAGAAGAGGACCTTCTCTCTCTCTCATCGCTTAACCTTCTCTCTGTTACGCTCATCGATGATTCGTCGACGTCGTCGGTCTCGTCTCGCGCGGTGTGTTTGTTGTGTGTGTTCGTGCGCGCGCGGTGTTTTGCGTGCGTTTAACAAATCTTGTGGGTGAGGATATGCGTGTGTGTATAGCATTGTAGCGTAGGAAGCGGGCGCTGAGCCGTGCTCCCGCAAAGGGTTGTCGAAGTAGTGCCTCTCCCCTTCCTCAATAAACGACTTGTCTCTCTCTATCTCTTGGGAAGCGCTCATTTTAACGCACTGAGCATCATCTCCATGCCGTCATCGCAGTGTGAGGCCGGGAACACGTACCTATACACCACCACGTCAATGGAGCAGTCCCCAACAAATGTGGCTTAGAGCCTTCCACCTCCGGTTGGGCTGTGGCTGTACGGTTGTGCATTAAGTAGGCTTTTAGTGCGAAGCATGAGAGAGTTTCAGGACTGGGTACCCGTGCCTCGGTTTCTTTGTGTTCGTTGGGTCTGCGTAAAGGCACCGTAGCTGTTTCAAACTAAGGTTACGTTTCTCCTCCGCAAACACATACGCGAGTCAGCCGCGTTCGGATCTTCGCGAGAGCAACGCGAACGCGAAGGAGCGCCCTGATTACCGGCACGCCATTTTTCGAGAAATATAGGGACCTAGCCGGAATGCCAGCACCAACACTGATAAGTGGATGGCGCATGCGCAGTGGCGATAACCCTAAGCGATAGGCGCTTACGTAAAACTCTGATGGGTAGTCTATTCTAGAACACTCTATTAGGCCGGATTCACACAGCCGTTAAACGATATCTCTCACTGCATCGGCTTCCGTCATGGTACAGCGTTTTATTGCCGCTTTCTTTTTCTTTTTTTTTTTTTTTGAAGGATATGTGTGGTAATTACTAGGAAAATAAAGGTGGCGCTATTTCCGGATGCTCATTGCATGAGGGAGCATCGTTCAGCGCCACAGGGGATTGGTAAGGGAATAGAACGAATAGAAAAAAAAATGACATTCAGACCAACGCGATTCGAACCGACACCTATTGCATTTAAGAGTCGGCTACAGCGCTAGCGGCGTGCCATTTGATAGAAACTACAGCGAGAAGTCGCTGTTTTCGTGATGGACGGTGTTGTGGTGACGTGACGCAGCGTTTGACGGTTGTGCGAATAAGCCTTATACGGGAATCAATACGCACGCTTTTGCGAGATCTCGCCAGTTTCTTATTTTTCTTCTTAACATCCAGTCTTCTTGCTCATAAATAAATTCGTTATGGTAATTGTATAGCATTACTCTGAACCATGAAATTACATTAAAGGCCATAAGTAATTACCACTCAGTAAAGCTCACAGTGTTCTTCACGCATTCGCCTAAGACGACTCGACGCGAAAACCATCTTCTTCTTCTCACAGTGATAGCAATAAATCTGTAGTCGGTAAAGCCGATTCTTTTGGGCCCATCTGAACTGCCTCCACAGGTGCGGTGCGCTGGTTAGCTACACACGTTCTCAGCAAAACTTGCAGTGGGCAAAGAAAGCGCCGCTTTAAATAAAACTCCGCTGAAAACGCGGCCCAAGAAAGCTTTATACCGCGAAATTCTAAAAAAGAGCGTGCTTGTACAGGCCGCATGGCGGTTACAGGATCTGTACTGCTTCTCCGTCCATGCAACCGACACTTCGTCGAGCGATGCCCCGTCCCTTGCGCGGCAGGTTGCATCGCACCCACGCCCAGCTCGAGCCGTCGCGCTGGGCGAACTAAATTGAAGAAAAACAAAAAGAATAAGAACTTCGCCTGCGCAACGATCGCTCCTTTTCGCGACGCGTGTCGCAACTCTTTGTGAACTCGGGGCCCCCGCTCGCTTTGTTCCGTTGGGTGTCGAATGAACCCTCGGCGAGTTGTTTTCTAAGAAATCGGCGGCTCTCGCTGGGACAGGGGACTCCACTCAATGACGCCACGCCGTGCTGCCGTGGCAACCGTTGACGCCAAGTTCGACTCATCCGCACTTCTACGTGTGTCCTTGAAGAATCACTCTCCGCTGCAGCTGACGCCGGTTTCTTTTGTTCCTTGCGCAACACCGTACAACGTGACGCGGCCTGTGTGAAGTATTGAGTCAAGAGAAAGTGATGGGGGGGGGGGGGGTATTCTGCTGGCCGCCAGGGCGATACCCACGGGATCTGTTTTCCTAATTTCGCTAGGGAAATTAGGAAGGAGATCCGGTCTCGGCGATCTCGGATTTAATCTCAAAGCTCAACGCGTTGATTACTTTCTTTCGTTGTTTTAGCTTTACATTCTACGTGCCTCTGTAAAGTCCTGCCAACTGCGGCTCCGTCACGGATATGACATTATGGAGCTGAACACAAGATAAACTAATCGATCCCTGGATGATCCATATAATGGGTGTAAGCGATACCTGTGTGTGTATATCAGTGCGCATCGAATAGCACCAAGTGCTTATGTTGAAATCGTATTGCACATATATAGTTCATGTCTGTAGACAATTCGTCTCGTAAGTTCCATGCAGCCCTCTCCGTCAGTCCCTTCGTTCGCGCTGTTTTCTTTGGACACTAACCAATCGTCCCAAGTAAGCACTCCATTCACGCGCAAACATCATCTGCACCTACATATCTTGCAGCCGTGAACACGCTGCACAGAACTACCGAGACAAAGTGTATCTATATGTTTGGGTAAACCCTAAGCTCGTTCGCGTTTCAATGTTACCGTTGCCGCGGCTGCTTTCCGTCAAATTGGCTTCGATGTCTGAAATCGTCTGGCGCTCAGAAATTGAGGTGTGTGCGCTCCTGAGAGCGTGGGCGGGGCTGTCAACGGTACGGTGTGTGTGGCGTAACGTGTAATATATGCCCACGAGTCTATATATACTAATACGCGTGCCCTCTTTGTATGGAGCGCTCAAGAGTCCTCTTCCCTTCTTTGTGTTTCTTTCGATGCCGTTGTTGTAACTGGAGTGGGTTCTATGAACGACAGATCGTTGCTCTCCGAGCGAATGTCATTATCTCGGGCAGATCGCCTTACCGAAGCGCCCGCTATAGGCTTAACGAAGTGGCGGAGCGCCGCCGCGCCCATACGGCGCTCGACCTGAGGATCAAAACTCGATTTCTTTGTTGCCTGCCGTGCATTTGTGTGGGCGAAACAAGTTGGCGCCTTGGCGCGCTGTTCTCGCCTCAATCTTGCGCCTCAATTGGCATTGTCGCTTATGGAACGGTCTCTGGTTAGCTGAGCTTAGTTAGTTTGCTTATTTGGTTGACAACGCATAATTGTCACCATGCTCGCACCAAAAGGTCTCATTACATCAGTGTCGTTGCCAGGATATTTCTTTTTGGGGTGGAGGGGGGCAGGGCAGGGTGGGGGTGAAGGGCTGTGCAAGCGGGTGTTATCTCAATTGTGTTATTTTATGCTGCAGCCGTGGTGGGACAGAAGTTTTGTGGGAGGAAGCGGTAAGGGGGAGGGGAAAGGAAGGTCACGTGTTTGGCTCCCCCAGCATTTAAAGAGAAAATATTCTTTCTTACTCCTTTTTTCTTTCTAGCATATAGGCGGTAATATACGAACCTACAAGAGATGGGGATTGTCATACGCTAGTGTCAGGGTGGCACACATGAAAATCGGTTCTTGGGTATCCCGCAAGGTTTCGAAAGGGTTAAGAAAAGGAAATGGACAACCACCCGTTTGTAGCACGAAGTCACAAGAAAATACGTAGGGATTTCTCAGAAAGAAAGCTTCTTAGTTGCCGAAAAGTTATGTGCTCGCCATATTCGAAAACCTATCTGTTTGCCGGCGCCATACGTGCCACGACTGTGGCACAGATGCAGTGGCAAACATATCGCTCCTTTTTATTCAGTCCATTTTTAACACGGGAAGCCTTGAATGCCTCATCAAACGTGAAAATTGACCGTCGACGTCGGCAGCGCCAACACGAGTGATACAAGAAATTATCATATTATGAGGTTGGCGTGACGTCACAGATCGCCAAATATTGTGACGTCACCACGACGTTATATATGGCGCAACAACTATGACATCACATTGTCTGACGTCACATTATGACGTCATCACACGACGTCATGGCTTGGTCGAAGATGGGCCGATCCCGGAGGCAATGCAAAACCAGGTGAGTTGCAGAAACCTTGCAATGCCTCTGATCCTGGAGGCAGTGCAGAGCCGCGTCAGGCGCAGAAAGCTTTCGGAGGGCGGCTGCAGGTTGAATACATTGACTGAGAAGAAGAAGAATGCTTTCGCATTCGAGTCGTCTTTGGCGAATGCATGTTTGAGAGAGAGACAGAGAACAGTAATCGCCCTGTGTGTTTTCTTTCTTTCCTTCAGTTGGCTTTAACCCACTTTGTCGTGCCGAAAGCGACTTGAGACAAGAAGCATCTTGCGGAGCAAGCAAAAGTGGTTGACGCGTGGCGTTTTGCGTCGCGTATATTCCGGCCGTCTTTTGCGGGAAGCGCAGCCCTTTCGAGACCCGCGGCCGCGACGACGTTTCAGACATTCTTGCGCCGCCGTCGCCCACTATATTGAGGTGCGTGGCGAATTCACAAGCGTGCGTAGCGGCTTATGCCGTCGACTGCAGAATTGAGAAGCGCTCGACGGAAGGCGGTGTTGCGCCATCGAAGCACGCGGGTGCGCTTCGTGGCTTATGTATACGTATGCCCGCCAACATTGCATGGCACTCATCGCGTCCATGTATACGTTGCACGCACGTACCAGTACACACACACACACACACACACACACACACACACACACACACACACACACACACACACACACACACACACACACACACACACACACACACACACACACACACACACACACACACACACACACACACACACACACAACACACACACACACACACACACCACACACACCATGGCTCGCTCGCGCAGGGAAGGAAGGGGGAAGAGGTATGAAAAGGTGAAGCAAGCCACGGGGATATCGTATACTTTCGCATAAAGGCCGCGCTCTTGCAAGAGCCGCATCGCCAACGTGAGTACCAGGAAAATGAAGTACAGTCGGCTGAAGCTTGGATACCGTTTGGTCTGAGAAAACTGCGGATTCTCCGGCAATATTTGTAACTGTATTCGGCCAAACTGCACAGTAGTGGTTGTTAGCGCGTTTTAGGACTGGCCGCTCAACGCTGCTTGCCCAAAGCTTTTTCTTGTGTCTCGTGACCGCTAAACTTTGGACGCTAACTGTACGTCGACATGGTTGGCTGGATCAGAAGCGTATGTGCGAGCTAGTTGGCACTGATCATTAATTGTTAACGGCGCCAAACAAAAATAAAAAGTCATTAAAGAGCCCCGGGTGATAAAAATTAAGCCACAGTCTCGCCCCACTACGGTGAGCCCCGTAGTCGTACTGTGGTTTGGCACGTACAACCCCAAAATCTAATATAAATGTCGAACTGATATGCCCGAGCCGTCTCATGCTAGTGCTACACCCATAGTCATGATCAAGAAAGAGAGAAAGAAAGAAGAAAAGAACTCACAGGGTCCCTTACACTCTAAAAACTGGTAAGCGTATCGCAAGAGTAAGAAAGCCGAGTTACTCTTCAGAGCGTTCTCTTACTCTCGCAAAGCATCGCATAGAGTGAAATGCACGTTCACTCTGTACGAAAGCAGAGAGTGAAATGTGCTTATACTCCACCTCTATCTGAGAGAGTGGAATGCCCGTATACTCTTCTGGCATGACAGAGTAGAACGCAGTTATACTCCTGCTCCTCATAGTATATGTCGATGTGCCGGCGTACCGCGAGCGATGACCACTCATTATTAAGCACACGCATATACAGTAGAGAGCACTGCATTCGCCGCGGGGCTGGATACAACTAATAAAAAAAGCAGCGTTTCCAGCGCCTCCCATTGCTTTTCAGTGTACAGGAAGACACTGGAATAAAGCCTAATATCCGCGTTTTTAGCTTTGGATTTGTGCAGTTAATTAAGCGAATATCACCTCATCGAGTCGGTCGACGATCGAAACTACATTCGAAAGGTTTTTAAGTTCTTCGTATTTCAGTATCCACGTTTTTCGCTACGAACGTCGCGCACGGAGTACACTGCCCTAAGCCAAATGGTCCGTACGGCTAAGTGCGCTATTACGGCTGTAGTCGCGGAACGTCAACAATAATGACCGAAAATATGTCCAAGGGCGTGACGAAAACTGAAGTGTTCAATGTGCAGTTCAGAAGTACAGCGTTTTCTACACAGAAATGACTAACCGCTTAGCTGGTCAATGCGAATGCCGCACATATCCTCGGTTACGCTAATCTTGTTTGCTGAGAAACAGGCCGGATTGACGTTCTGATACCGGGAAGCACAAAACAAAGAAATGAACTATCTTGTGTTTGGTTGTCGCATCTACGGAGATACTCAAACCGGCGTTTCTAAACAAGAAAATGAAGCCAGATCACCAATATGGTCAGTGCAATCAGTAACAACATGGAAGAAAAAGGACGTGTTCGTCGTCTCCGAGTGTGTTGTGGTAGCGCGTCGGACTCACAATCTGAGGGTCGCTGGTTCGAATCTCACTTGCGCGTGTTTTTTTTTTTTTTCTCACGGCTTTTTTTTTGTCGCAGTGCTCGTTATTATGTCATCATTACGATCTACGCATGAATAAATTCTCAAATGCAATATTAAGGCCCTATTTCGACCGGTTTCTACTATTTCTTTCTTGAGGTGTACTACTACTCCTTTCGGAGGGGTCCGGCTACTCTGCTTCGGCAAGAGTTATGTTACTCTGTTGAGGTGGAGTACTATAACCCTCTCAGGGGGCATTACTATACTCTGCCTCAAGAAGAGGTGATTTACTCTGGAAAAGAGAGTTAAATATGGGACAAGAATATACTCTCCCAAAAAGAGTGCCCAGCACTCTCTTAGTTCTTAGAGTGTACGCATTCGCCTAAGACGACTCAAAAGCGAAAACCATCTTGTTCTCCTTTTCCTTGTCACTCGATGTATTGATCCTTGCCCCTCACCCTTTGAGCTTTCTGCACATCGCACGGTTTCGCGCTGCCTCTAAGATCGGAAGCATTCCAAGCGTTTTGATCGTCACTTGGTTTTCCACTGCCTGAGGGTTCGGCCCACGTTTGACCATGCGATGATTTTGTGAGATGACGTCATCGTGTGACGTGACAGTGACGTCATCGAGACGTAGTCTCTGATCACGTGACATTTTGCATCGTTCGTGTCGACGCCGCCCACTCTTCTCGTTTTGATGAGGCCTCCAACGCTTTCGCCTTAAAACGAAAGTATACGCGGAGTGAATACGGTAGTGCACGTGGCAGCCTCGGGAGTAAGCCACGGTAAAAGCCGCAGCAGCAGTGGAAGGGACGTATATGGCGGCTGCCGGTGTATATGCCAGAGCTGAGTGTGCGTATAGTGTATATCTGTGCCGGTGCAAAAACAGGTTCTCTTCGTCGTCGTGCTCGTCTTCTTCGGGATTTTACGTTCTTCTTTGTTTTTTGTTTCTTCTTGCAGTGATGCGGAAACGTGCGCGCGATTGCGGCGCGTCGAATCTCCAGCGCGCATGTAGATATAACGCGACGCCGCACGACTTCCGAAGGAGGCTAATTTCGAGGCCCTGCGGCTTACATTATTTGGCTGAAATTGTGTCTCGTGGGGGAAGTCGCGGAAACTAGTGGGATGGTATAGTATACGGTGAGGTTTGTCGCAGCAGCGGTGGCGGCGCTCATGTATATTGTGATGACGTGGACACCGCCGATAGCATCTGGAAAGTTGTATATATTGTTATCATATACAGCGCCCCCCGCCCCCCTCCCGTCTATAAGAGAATCGAAGCCAGGGGCTCGGTGTTCTGACATGATCACTCTCGGCGACAGTGTCCCTTTGCATGACGTATAGAATCTCGCCTATCCAACGACTGAGGTGATTATAGACCTTTGAACGGAGAGAGGGAGCATCTCTTTTCTAGGCTGTTGCACGAGAGTACAAAGGCTAACGTACGTCGCTGCCTCGGCAGTGTATTTTTTTTTTGGGGGGGGGGGGGGGGGGAGGGGGGGTTCACGCGTACTTATATATACAACAGCTCAGAGGGGATTATGGCGGCACTCAGGGAGCCTTCATTGGAAATGCGCATACTTACCATCGCGTTTTCTCATCCAGCCATTGAATTCAGCGCGCACTGAAAGCGACATTTTGGCGGTGTCCCCAAACGTTACCGTCTCAGAATACACAGCCCCAGGTGATGACATGCGTCACGCCGCCACGGCAAGGAAGACTCTGTCAGTCGCCATCTTTCGCCGCGGTGCATGGTGTATAGGGACCTGGGGGCTTTGACGACGATAGAGAAGGAGGGGGGAGGGGGTCCTCTGCGCTTGCGCCACTCTTCTTCTGCAATGTAAGTACACGGTATAGGGAAATAAATGCTATTCCACGTTTAACGTCAAAAACAAGAAAAAGAAGCAAAAAAAAAAGTTCTGGCGTCTCATGGGATTCCGTAGCCGAAACGTTTCCTTGTTTCGCTTCACGCTTCGCTTGTTACGCAACGTTTCGTTTTCTTTTTTTTTTCCCTTCTCGTAATCGGTTGCAGTTCTCCCGATCTTACGCTAGGTGGGACACCGTTACTATATATATATATACCACACATATAGACGTACACAGAAGAGCTGAGCGTGCATGTGACCAGCGGGGCAAACGAAAATTGGGAACGCTTCAAAACCGCCGCGCCGTCGTCTCCGCGCAAAGGCATTCGTTCCACTTTTTGCGTCGGCGTTCGTAACAGGAAAGTCTTGACGCGACTTCCCTTTCTTTCTTTCTTTCTTTCTTTCTTTCTTTCTTTCTTTCTTTCTTTCTTTCTTTCTTTCTTTCTTTCTTTCTTTCTTTCTTTCTTTCTTTCTTTCTTTCTTTCTTTCTTTCTTCGTAAGCTGGCCGCGTCTTGCTTCCTCCCAGCGTGAACTTAACTTTCCATCAGACGTGGATGTTATAGTTTCACGCTGTGCTGGTCTTATGTATAAGACCACTTTTTCGAAAAAAAGAACGCACGAAGAAAACAAAGATAGAAAGGAAACGTCCAATGTACGTCGTTACGCACGGTAGAGCGTTTTGAGGGAGGCCGCGTGTGTACAAGCGCGCGCTTTTAAATTCCAAACTGGCGTGTCTGCACGGCTGTGTGCACGCTTCGCGCTCAGCCTGATAGCGAACGAACCGAGCTGACGCTATTTCGAGCTTTCGAAAGTTTGTTCACCGCCTTGGGCATGCGCGGTCGCCTTCTAAATCGGTCTCGTCGTCGTCTGCACCGCGGCGAAAAAAAGACTATACACACTAGACTCGAAGAGTGGTTTTCTTTTGTTCGTTGCTCGTCGTCAGCGGGCGAGTGTGTCGCCTGACGGCGCATAAAGGGTTGTAAGCTCACTATAATACGTCGTTTAGAGTTTCTTACGAATAGCGCCAGGGGTAATTCGCGGCGCTGCGATCGTTCAAGTGCGTGCGCTGGGAATGTTGGGTTATATATTGTACATGGATTTGTCTAAAGCTTGCGCGTGCTGCTTCAGACGTCCTCGTGGTTATGTTTTCGCTATATACGCCTTCTGTGCCCTTCTGTATAGTCTGCCAAGACACACACACGTACACGTATGATTTGTCTACCATCGTTACGATTCCGTAAAAGGTGATGTGCACTTATAGTACGACTGGACAATCGTCCACCGCTTTCAGAAAAGAAAAAAACACTGCATCGTATATGTGTGTGTGATCTACTTTAAAAATAAGTGTGTTTGTGTGTGTGTGTGTGCGCGTCTTTCGATTCTTTCGAATGAGCACTATATACTTTGGCGGAACAACAAATAACTTCACGTGCGACTGCTGTATGTGCTATCGCTGAAACTTTCTTGTTCCACGTTAATTCATTTCAATTTATATCACAATTTTCTGCACTACAGTTAAAAACTATACAAATAATGTCCCGTATGCTTTGCTTGGCTTGATTGTCTGTTGGCTTCGTGAGCTTGTGTCTAACAAAGAACCCCTCGAACCATTCCCGTTGTTATGCACAAAACTATGCTGTATACATGTACCGTCACGGTGATTGCTTGCTGTCAGTGGGTGTTGATAATTAACCGGTAGCATCGTTGAGGAGACTTGCCGGAGAATAGTAATAATAATAATCAAAGTTCGATTGTGTATGGAATTGTTTACTTAAATTGTCGTCGAACACCCTTGAACCGCTACATAATAAAGGAAATGTGTTTTTACATTGCACACTAAAGCTATGAAAAGCTATCAAAACACCATACGTAGCATGATATAATGTCTCACATACATGCGTTTACTTATGCCTAGTGATCCCTAACGTTGTCATTCTATTCTGGCTATTTGCAGGAGGCAGGATTGGTCGGCCACACTGTGTGTATCTCCGTTCGAGCTTCTAACTGGTTTCGGAGCTCGTGCCTTTGGACGTCGGCGTCTACAGGTGAGTTTCCAACGCGCTGTTTTAACGCGGTAGCTCGTGTCGCAGAAATTCCGCTGTCGGCGTCGGCACCGTTGGTTGTGAGCGAAAAATCATCCGTGAGCGAAAAATCGAGAAAGTAGCAAATAAAATAAAAGATAAAATCTTCGGTCCCCATGAGGATCGAACCCGGGCCGTTCGCGTGGCAAGCAGGTGTCTTACCACAAAGCCATGATGTTGCTTGCAGCTGCTTCGGACAAAAACACTACATAAATGTCATGTAGTGAAAGGAGTCTCGACGCATTTTGTTCGGCAGGTGTCACGACGAAAACGAGCCCATACGGTAGGCGCATTCGCGAGGCCATCAAACTACGTCGAAAAACGCCGGGATAGTGCAGCCATCGCCGCTAAATACACACACGAACTTTCAAACAGCTCTAAAAATGGACAACTATGTCCATCTAGAGGAAAGCATATCAAGCCAACGCAGCAAACGCTAGATAATGTGCTGCCATCTGTGAGGCATTGTGAGAAATATGTCTCGAATTTTCATGGCATCCGAGAGGGCCGGCGCGCGGCGTATATCTTGGAGGCCATGCGACTCTTGCTTTAGATCGAAAGCCTGTAAAATTCGCGCGCGTGCGTGCGTGTGTGTGTGTAACAATACACATTAATAGGTATGCACTTAGTGGTTGAAGTGCGCACTAGGGGCCGGATTTCGCTATCGCGTTCAACTCTTAAAGGCGAAGCTTAAGGGTCCCCCAATTTTTTACTCCTAAGCTGTGTGTACGACTCGGATCCTGAGGGATTTACGGGGATACGAAAAAAAAAAAAGGGAGAGAGAAATGCCACGAATTATGGCGCTTAGTAAGAACACCCGATCTTCAAGCACAATATACAGTCCAGCAATACATGAATTGCAAAATTTCGTTTGCCGCCTGCGTGTTCTCTTCTTTATATGTAGTGGACGAGTGGTTAGTAGTGGGGCTGCAATTACTGTGGCACATACGCGCTAGGGGTTTTGCGCACATGGGACGAACGAATTTTGGTTTCGCCTAACGCGTCAATTGAAGGCTACGCAATGCGCATATACATATCGCTTTCACCGCTTCTAGTTTGTGTCACATCGGCGTGATTATTCTGGCTCGTATATGCGTTCACATCAGAGCTAACATCACCTTTGCTTGGCAGATTCGTAGCGACATGACGTGGTTACCTCGAGCAATCGCAAATTGGAGTTGTTGTTCTTAAAGTGTCGCGTTTCCGTTCTTCGAGCACTGTGGTGTATAAATTCAAACGTTTCGTGTGGCTTGTGACAGTGAGACGCAGCGAAACACGGAGCCCAAACACCTTCACGGAGCGTAAAACAGCCTTCTTATTTTTCTTTTTGAAAACATTGTATCACTCATCTAGCTTCCAGCTCTTCACGCGGGTTTCGCGCGAGGCTTAAGCGAGTGACAAATTCTCGGAAATTCTGTGGGCTGCCCTTTTTCTCTTCTTTCTTTTTTTTTGCACGCATATGCATTTACGGGTCGTTGACCTCTATTTGACGCCGACGACGAGCGGCGTGACCTTTCTTCCGAGCGCGCGCTGGGTGCATGCGCTCATAGGCTAAATGTCTCGGAGGACATTCTTTCTCTCTAATATTTGTATACGGCCTCGGCACAGCCCTGTCGGGCGTCGTCGTCGACATTTGAAGGGCACCTACCGCGCCGCCTGCCAGTTCAATCGCGCATGCGCACACGCCTGCCGTCGGTCTGACCTTTCATTTGCAGCTTTAGCGTGCATCCTCGATGGAGTCTCTGCAGGGGGCGTTGATTACGACCTATAGACTACTTTACGGATGAATTTCGGTGTTTTAGTCGGCGGTGCTTAAGTGGTTACGGTACTCGGCGGCTGACCTGAAGGACGCGGGTTCGATTCCGGCCGCGGCGGTCGATGGAGGCGAAATGCTATAGAGGCCAAACCCCAGGTGGTCGAAATTTCCGGAGCCCACCACTACGGCGTGCCTCATAATCATAACGGGGTTTTGGCACGTAATAACCGCAGATATTGTTATTATTATTATTATTAGTTTTATCGGTGCTGCCATCACAGGCTGTTAACGTTGCCGTTTCGTATCCTGAACAATCTAAACGAACAGTGCTACGGTGGACGTATACGCACGCGAACGGTTTGGTTGGTGTATGCGAGGTTTCATGACGTTATCAATTCACGTCGCGGGATGCAAAAGTAAGAAGAAATTCGTTCAGTGGCTCAAGGTGTCGGCGCCCATGTGTCTCATGTAAAATCGTGTATGTATTATGTGGGTATAAGGGATATATATATATATATATATATATATATATATATATATATATATATATATATATATAGGGATATATATATATATATATATATATATATATATATTGAATGAACTTGCAGGTAGCACGTTTTGAAAAGGAAAAAATGCCTTTACTAACGTTTCGGCCGTGGCACGGCCTTCGTCAGAGTAAGTAGGTCTGTTACAATGCAGCCGCTTTTATGGGCTCACGTGTTGAACTATCGGTACAGCATCAAGGACAATCGAACAAAATATTAATGATAAACAACTGGTAATCTGTCAAAAAGATTGTGTTAACATGACTGACATGCGATGGGTACATGAACATACAAGTTTCAAATTTTCCTTGTGCATCAACACGTGGGACACAGTGTGGTCAGCAGGACATGTAAAAAGAGCTCTGAAGTAAAGAAACCACGAATGACTAATACATACATACATTAAAACATTTTACTAATCTAAGAAGCCGTTTTGTTAGGGTGCGAGACAGGTATAAGGGATATATATATATATATATATATATATATATATATATATATATAATGTTATTATTTGCACGAGGATGGCTCGGTGGGCTGTTGGTATTGCGTTTTAGAAAGGCAACAATGCACGCATACGGAGAGAGAGTCAAGAAGATAACAAGACACAGTGCTAAAATATTTTATTCTTACTATTTCAAACTGTTACTTGATACGCACACATGCATAAAGGCATATACAACGAAGAAAAAGACAGTACATATGCACGCAGATTTGTCCCTGGCAATTGAGAAATGTGCAAGCCAGAAACGGAATCAGGCTCGCGCAGGACAGGGCGGATTGGGGGTCAGTGGGAGAGGCCTCCATCTTGCGGTGTACATAGAATAGAATGATGATGGTTATGATGATGATGATGTAGGATGGAGGGAGGGAGCATATTGGCAACTGCCAGCGGGAGGGGTACGATGCCTGCGAGTGAGGGAGAGAGAGAGAGAGAGAGACCGCGAGGGATAAAACTTAACCGAGGCAGCTGAGCCCGGTATGGCTACCTTGGAGAAGAAAAGTTTAAAAAGAGAAAGGCCACTGTTGCTGCAACCGGCAGAGTAACAGTGTTTTGCTCGACGTTACAGACGGTCCTTCAGTCCAGTATAGTCTTCATAAATTTCACCAACTCTTTCGTAGCTTTCGGCAACTGTGACGCGCTGTCCCATGGTCCCAGGATCTTGTCGACCGTTAAGGCATTTCCGTTGAGTGAGCTGAAGTTGCTTTTTAAGCTTTTAAAGAAGGAGTTATTGGGATACAATGAGCCTGGTCGCGTCAATAAACACAACCCATCTCGGAAACAGGCAAATCATCGAGGGTCACATTCTCTGATATACCTTTTGTAGCCATGCACACGGCGTGTATGCTAGTACATGGGACACCCAGTAATGTAAGGCGTTTCACAAGACCCGTATATGACTGACTGTTCGCACGTTCGCGCGCCGGGACAGAACCAACCCCGAACCAAGGAATGTCAATACGAATGCATATACAGTGAAACTTCGGTGATACGAATCTCACGGGACCACCAAAAATATTCGTATCATCCAAAATTCGTATCACCAGAAAGCATGGAAAATTAGCATGTGACGAAAGAAAGCTGGCGTACATTTTCATTTATTGTTTTTAGGGCTGTAACAACGTCAGCAAGAATCCTGAATGATTGTCAGTTAAGTTTTCAGATGTCGCCAATCATACCAGCACTCATAAATATACGGCCCGTACGCGCGTATTTAATTAATGAACCAGGTGCGCTGTGACCCGCGACACTCGGAGGCCGTGGCGCGTCTCTGAAGGTTTATTCTGGCCAGGGGCGTAGCCAAGGGGGGGGTTGGGGGGGTTCAAACCCCCCCCCCCCCCCCGAAATTTTTCGATTTTGCTTGCGTATATAGGCACGCACACATACAAACGCACGCACGAACATATATAAAGTATGGTTGAACCCCCCCCGAAAAAAATTTCTGGCTACGCCCCTGATTCTGGCCGTAAGAAAACTGTTTTTCTTACACCATGATTCTGACGATTTGGCGGTGCGGCGCGCATGCCCACGCTTGCGTTCCCGCGCTCGCACGTGCTTGGCGCATCTCCTGCGACAGCGCGGACAGCACCTCTTCGTACATGGCTGGTAGCGAACGTTCGTATCAAACGTAGCTGGATGAAAATCGGTTCGCAACAACCGTACTTCATTACATTGCAGGCTGATGGGCCTTGGCCGGGACCAACAAAAAATTCGTATCAGCCCGAAATTTGTATGAGCTGTGATCGTATCACCGAGGTTTCACTGTATTAGAAAAGATAACAAGCTGGTTCAATTTACAGAGTACGGTTGTAATTACGCAATAGCAAACGAGGATTGAAGTTTGGTCACTCGAAGTAACCCTTGACTTGCTGCGGGTTTTTCTTTGCGGGCCTCCGAAATGCTGCCTTTTGGTGCTCGACTGCTGACCCGAAGGTCGCGGAAACAGATCACGCCGCGGCGGCGGCTGAATTTCGATGGAAGCATAAGGCCCGTGTGCTTAGATTTAAATGCGCGTTAGAGAACCCCAAGTGGTCGAAATTTCTATAACCCTCCACTACGCGTCGCCTCTCATAATCATAATCATGTCGTAGTTTTGGGACGCAAAACCCCGACAGTTATTATTTAAAACTCTTCCGTGAATCGAACGCTGTATACATCTCGGCAACACACATATATATATATATATATATATATATATATATATATATATATATATATATATCGAAGGCCATGCATCTTACCGCAAATGCTGACATCCCCGCTGTCGAAGCACCTGGTCTTTCTCTCTCTCACCCCCCCCCCCTTCCGAGGCGCATTGTCTTGTGCAGGATGAAACTTGCTTGAACCAACGGAACTGTCGGCGGCAATGTTTCCTGCAATCAATAACGGCGGCCCGGACGAGCGAAACCTGCCAGGTGCCTGTCGTTTATTAGTCGCCGTGTAATAAGTCTGAAAGGGTTTGCCAGAGAGGCCGCGGCGTATCGCGTTTCCGTTTCAGGCTTCCCGTGCTCTGTGTCAGCATGCCTTGTATCAGCGCCTCCCCCATGAATGTGTACTTATGCGGTGCAAAACAGCGCCATAAAAAAGTGGGCGTTTGCACGCGTGTGCGCACCTGCGCGCTTCAGTGCTGATCCTCTCGCGAGAGGCCGTGGCTGCTACAGTAGTTTTAAGGAAGCACTGGCTTGTATGCTCTTGCCTCGAAGGGTGTATGGTGGGCCAGCATTACTTGCGAACTATATATACTACAACACTGCCATATTTCAGTTGATCATCCCACGTTAACGTTTTTTATGGCACGGCCCACTACAATAGCAAACTGCGAAAGTTTCAGTTACATTAGTGCGGTGTTTTCCTTTCGGGTTGATTAGCGGTGGACAGCGGAAGTTCTTACCTTTATTATTATTATTATTATTATTATTATTATTATTATTATTATTATTATTATTATTATTATTATTATTATTACTACTACTACTACTACTACTACTACTACTACTACTACTACTACTACTACTACTACTACCACTTCATCTCGCCCTCATCGTTGTTCTCCCTTTCCTCCTCCGTGAACACAGGGAACATGAGAAGTCTTTGTATTGTAGAAAGGCAGAATTAGCTGCGCAACGTGCGAGACGCGCGGTCCCGTTTCTTCTCCTTCTTCTTCTTCTTCGTGTTCACATATCCGCCACTTACTTTAAAAACAACAGTCGTTGGCCGACAGCGTTCCGAGCTTCACCGCCATCTTTATTCTTCAATTTCGGAGAACCGCACGATTCGTCAAAGACGGCGGCCATATCTGCTTCTTACACCACCGGGAGATCACTGACCTAACTAAACCGAGTGCGACGACAGCGCCGCCGCGTCCCTCTGTCGTCTCGCCCTTGAAGTTCATCTCCTTACGTCACGGGAAGGTGAAAGTGTCGCCGGGGAGTGGTGATTAATCACTCGCCTCAAATGCCAGGGCGAAGTAAAAAAAATGGAGAGCGTAATACTGTCGCCGAAGGCTTCGAGATAGTTTATGGCTTTTGCTCGTTTGTTTGTCGTGGATGGGGGTGATTATCGCTGTAACACCCCGACGCACTGTTTGCTGCGAGTTGGTTTGCGGTTTTGGTTTGGGGTGGGGGGGCAAAAGAAAAGAAGCGTCCTTGTCGTGTCGTTAATGCGGCGGCGGCCCTTTTTTTCTATTGGTTGGTTTTTAGATGGAAGTCGGGTTCGCAAGACTAGCAGCCATTATTATTATTATCCGCGCGCGCGCGCGTTTGGATTGAGTGTAATAGGCGCGGCACGCGAATGCGTCGTTTTCGGGGCGGTGGCGGCTGCAGCCTCGGATGCATGGCAGCTTGCTTGCTTGCTTGTTGCTGCTGCTGTGGTTGTGGCATAAGCGGACGCCAGCTCGCCGCTACGCGTGTGTGTCTGTTGACTCGGCTGCACATAGTTATATAAAAAAAAAGCGTGCGCAGAACGCGCGCGCGCGCGGCTTTTGAGGGGTCAAGGTCCTCCGCGTAATCTCGTTTACCCTGTCGGTCTCGCCGTCTCGTGGTGGCGGCGGCGGCGGCGGCCCGCGCTGGCAGCGTTGGCGCGAGAGAGAAAGAGAGAGGGAGAGAGAGAGAGAGACCGACGTCCTCCTTTCTTTCGACGCTTTCTCCTCAGTTTGTGCGGTTGTTGCGAATATATCCTGCAGACGCTTCTCCGTGGCTTTTGTGTATGTTGAAAAACAAACTGGGCGACGGAAGAACCGAATGGAAATGGCACACAATCCTAGTGAGGCAACGCTTCTCAAAATTGATTCCGATTCTGGAACACGAGAAAACGCTTACTTACTTCATAGGATTAACTCGGCCACATCAGACGTTGTGTCGGTTAACCGAAACAAGTTTTTGTTTTCGTGCTAACAACTTGGAATAGGAACTGTGGCAACAAAAATAGTGTTTGGGCTCTCCAGAATGGGCCAACTGAATGGAATCTGTGTGAACGGCGCACTATAACGGGTAAGCCCTGCTTCTCCCGCATTCGTTATTGATTGGGTGACGCGCATGTCTTACAGCCTTCACTGCAGTGCACCCAACTATTGAGGTGAAGCAGGTGTGCATATATAGTGTCCGAATCAGCGGCTGAATTAGACTTTCGCGCTGCGATGGCGCTCTGATTTGTGTGCACTTATGTCAATCGCTGAAGGGAGCGTGTAACGGAACGTTTTATAGCTACTGCATATACTACACCATTCGTAGCGTATAAAGTGACTCTCTAGCGGCACTGCGGAACTGAGTATGGTATCAGGAATCGTGCGGCTGCACCGTGTTAAGAAGTGCACTTTGGTATACAATATTCTCGGACCTTCGTAAAACAGCAACATGCTTACGCAGCAACTTAAGCGCTATAGCTTGAGATTCACTTCATCCTTCTTTGTTGCCTCGCGAATCAAGTACAGAGCTGCTGTCGCTCGATCGTAACAATACATATTAAAACCGCTTCGACCGGAGTCCGGTAGAATAAACCTTCGGACACACACACGTACTCAGATATATATACACTACGCACACATAAACGCAGCGCCCTTTCGAAATGGTGGCTAAAGGCTATGCAAAAGGCAAAGGGAGGGAGGGGAGAAGTGGAGATTGTTATGAGGTGTTTGAAAAGACAGGTCGGTGAAAGGGAACGGCTGGTGTGTGTGTGTGTGTGTGTGTGTGTGTGTGTGTGTGTGTGTGTGTGTGTGTGTGTGTGTGTGTGTGTGTGTTTGTGTGTGTGTGTGTGTGTGTGTGTGTGTGTGTGTGTGTGTGTGTGTGTGTGTGTGTGTGTGTGAGAGAGAGAGAGAAAGAGAGAGAGCGAAGAAAGGAACAACGTCTCGAAGAACTAAATAAACGAAGTATCCGCGGCACGGGAATAGCCGCATTTTCTCCCTAATGGAGCTTGACCGCCGTCTAGACTTCCCAGACGGACGCTTGCTTGTTGGGCTAGTAGCGGCAGCATATACGCCCGTCGCCGCTATACCGCCTATATAGTCGCCGTCTCGCAGCACTTTCTCCAGCCCGACCATCAAACAGGCAGGCCGGCAGCTTCCTTTCTTTTGCTTCCGTTTGTTGCAGGCGCTTCTTTGTTGCGGCGTCTGAATGATCGTCTTCCTCTTTGCTGTTGCTTTTATACTCTCTACAGCTCACACGCAGCTTTTTTTCTGGTTTTGGCAGTGCGTACGACGCGCCGCATGCTGATGGCTGTTTCGTATCCGCCAGCCGCGCGAACGGCGATGGGGTTGTAACAGACGCGCCCCGTGTTTATTTGTTGCTTTCATCTATCCCGTTGTTTTGTTCTTCGTGACGAATACTCCACTTTTGCGACTTCCGTCGAGTGGCATCTTGTTTCCCTGTTGCTACTGTGGTAAGGAAGTATCTGTTATAGCTGACGACCACATGCGAAGGAGAGGAGCTCAGAGATAGGATATCGTCCCGGTGACGACGTAGTTGGTTACTATCTGTAGTCATCAATGGGAAAGTTTTTGTTTACTTCCTTTTTTTTCCCTCATAGAGACGAGGAAGTCGGCAAGTGCGTGCCGGAAACGCGCTGTACGCGTACATATACAATGTTGCAAACACTTGGCTTTGCAGGAATGCTTCAGGCAGTGTTCGCTGCAGTACTCGTTGACCCGAGTCACTGTCTGCGCCTGCTTATAGACGTCAGACTGGAGTTTCCAAGACGTGTGGCGCCACCTGTCGGAGAAGTATTGAGTAGTGCATAGACCGACTCCCTCGCACAGTTTGCTATGGGACCAGGTGCAACTAGCGAGTGCGAAACAACGATTGAGCTTAATACCGCGTGTGTTTGCGCATTTAACACACAGAACGAAAGCTGTGAATTGCTCTCCGCTAGTCGGACGCGCCACCGTACCGTCGTGAAGTGCTTGCTGGATCACTCGCCAGAACGACGGCGAAAACAGCAGCAGACGAGACCCCTCCGCACGCTACGAAGAAACGCCGCAAAAGACGCACTGTTGCGTTGTGAATTGCCACGGACGTAAAAGACTTAATAACAACGTTCAGTTTTACCGATTTCCATAGTTGTCGTACGAAGAAGAAAGGCGAGAGCGCTGGTTATGGGATGTTGCGAGCGTGTTCGGTAAGCGAAGTACCCGCGTTCTCCACAGCCGGTCGCATGAGAAAGTGTGATAATGTTGCTCTGCTGTTGTTTTGCGTAGCCCTGATGGAAAACCGTGGTAACCTTGACTATGAAGCTCAGCAGAGGCTCTGACCGTGGTGCTTGTCGTGTAACACGAAGTGAGCAGCTAGAGGCTGTCTGAAGACGCGTGATACGCACACCGCGACGAGTTGGTCGTCACAACACATCATCGCGGACGTACGTTTTGAAGGGTCAGAGTTCTGGTTCTAACTAGCTAACACGTGCGCCATACAAGTAAATCGCAAAATGTTGGTCGTGACCACCTTCAGGTTTGTTTCGCTCGTGTCCTCCGCGGTTGCCGTAGCTATCTCGGAGGCCACGGTTTTGCCTTTGGTTGTACCCCGCGAAAGTGGACGCACGTATCCCCATTTGCAGTACACACAAACGGAAGACGACCATCAAGAGACCATTTGAGGATGTGTAATAAAACAGTCCAATGCACAGGAAGCGAGAGATGAATTAACGGAGAATGCAACTGCAAAGGCGAAAATCGCCGGGTCCATTCGTCCCTGATGAACGGAGTTTTGTACCACTGATCGTAAGATGCATTGCTAAGTAAATTGATCGTGTATGTACTTTATCGCTGTGGCATTACGTATATACCCGATTTTAACGCATTTAGGCGCTAGAGAACGGATGTCGCAGGGCTTGCCTCGAATTCGATGTCGTGTGATGCTCGCTTGTACTTGCGAGTTGCAGCGCGCGCGAATAACTAAAACTTATTTTGCATTGTACTCGCAGTTCGCTTTGATCAGTTTCCTTCGTTTCTGAAGCGTGGATTGGCGGTAGAAGCTTTCCAGGTCCTTGATTTTCAGGAAACGGCGCCTCGACACCAACGAAAGAGGAGGAATATATTGTGGCCTATGCACATTCGCTTGCGGACGGCTCTCTTTGCACTACCCAGTTAGTGCCAGGGCTGCGATGAGGGCGCTGGTGGCGGTGTTTTTCGCAGCGCCGCCTGGGCAGAGTCTGACGTCTATAGCAGCGTTTTCTCGTAACACAGTTACATCCGGCAAAGTGATGGGTATCGTAACTAGGCAACCACCCTTTCTGGCCCCTGCGTGCACCACCGATATAATTTGGGCTCAATAAAAGTTGGTTCATTATCATCTGTTTTGGCCACTTTGGAGACGTAACAATGGATGTATGCGCACAGACTCTTGCTGGACGTATGGCTCTCCGTTGTTCTTCCGCGTTTAGAGTGACACAAAAAAAGGAAAATGATTTCTCTCCTATTATGGCGAAAGCCTTAGATGCCTCATCAAACACGACGAATGACCGGAGGCGTCAACACGAGTGATGCAAAAAAAAAAAAAGAAAATCATCACGTGATGACGTCACCGTATAACGTCGTCATGACGAGAAAGGTCGACAAAATTTGTGACGTCATCATCACGTCACTATGACCTCGTGGCTTGGTCAGGGGTGGGCCGGTGCGCTGGTTATCCATCCGTAAGTTCCAGCCAGCCACTCGCTCAACGTATACGTCGCGCAAAGGGTTCAGTTATATCCGCAAACATGTTCACTTATATATTTTTTGCGGAAATTCCCCATGCGACGTCCAGTTCCGTGCCAGGAATACAATAAGACCTCGAACCCATGAGACGGACCTCCCATATACATAATTCGGGGACTAGAAACGTGGTATCGATGTGTACCACTGGATGACGTGTTGCTCTACGTTTTCTTCTTTTTTTTTTCGCTCGCCTTTTTTATCCGCTATGTCCTTTTCAGTTAGAGAGAGAGAGAGAGAGGGAGAGAGTCATTGAGAAGGCCTTGCCAGCGCCTTGGCAGCAGGCATGACGCCAGTCTTGTTGACGTCCCTGCCTCTCCTTTCTTCTTCTTCTTCGTTTTCGAGACAAAGTGCGCTTTGTCCATATGTAGTCCCACTCTATTCTCTCTCTGTCTCTCCCTGCCTTTAACTCCCGTCATTTCACACGTACTGCAGGCCGCCGTTCAGTTGTCAGCTCCTCAAGAGAGACAGTTAAAGTGTGGCTAGCACTAAAATTTCCCTTTCCCTGCGACCTTTTCTTGTACGCATATTTCCACAATAAGCAACCGCTTACCGCAAATATTCTTTTTCTTGCAAGCCTTCACACTCCTCGACGCACAAACAAGCATGTACACACGCACTGACTAACTCGCATAATTTTCCTTCTGTTGCCACGGAAAGTTATCGGTGAGCGTAGGCTTCGCTGCATTTCGCAGTGCGTGTGAAGCGAAGTATAGATTTAAAAGAAAGTATTATGCACGGGCGTACACACCGGTCGTCAGCGCTAATTTGTGATCGCGTCTGCCGTTGTTCGCCTCCATTCTTTGTTTCTTTTGATTTCTTTTTTTCAGTGCCCTTCTTTAATACAAGTTAGCACGATTTGTGTGTCTGTCCCAACCGTGTCCAGCCGTCCACCCACACGTGGAAGGGAGGGTGGTATAGGCAGCAGCTTCTTCGCGAAGTGATTTGCATCGCGGAAGACGCTCGTGCAGAGAAGTGAAAATGAAAACAGCGCGTGGCGCTGCCGCCTCTAACCAACGCTTCCCTGGCTTTCTGCCCGCTTCAGCCTGTTTCCAGCGCGAGCGAGCAAGCCGCCTGGCGCCCACGCTACTCTCTACGGCGAGCGGATGTGAAAGTTGCGAGCGTCGGCACTTACTCCCCAATTCGTACCCTCCATCTTTCTTTCGGTCTTTTTTTCTCTTTCTTGTTTTGCTTTGGCCCTTTTTTATTTCCCTTTCGCTTAGTACTATATAAGACAGGTGCACCGCTGCACTGACGTAGCCAGGGGGGGGGGGGGGTATGCCGGCACTCTGCACCCCAATACAAGCATCTTCACAGCAGAAGCTTATGCGATACTTGCGGCCGTTAAAGACATTAAACAATTAAAACTACCAAAGGCAGTTATATACACGGATTCCCTAAGTGTGGTGACAGCTTTAAAAACTCTGAAAAAAAAAACACAGAAATCCTGTCCTTGTTTCGCTATACTCATTTTATGCACAGTCCAACAACATGTCGTAGTGTGCTGTGCCAGGGCACCGCGAGATCCAAGGAAACGTCTTGGCGGACCAGGTATCTGGATCCGTCAGCGAAAACGCTGCCGATGCATCCATACCTGTCCCTCCAATAGACCTAAAACACTTCCTAAAAAGAAAGATCGGGGCTTTGTGGCAGAGCTCATGGGATAGGCAAACACAGAATAAACTACACGTTATCAAGCCGCATCTGGGTAATTGGCCGCCAGTATCGAAGTCACGCCACACGGAAGTCACGCCCTGCATACATACTTGGGATTGGTCACACACACACACACACACACACACACACACACACACACACACACACACACACACACACACACACACACACACACACACACACACACACACACACACACACACACACACACACACACACACACACACACACACACACACACACTTTCTGTCCAGTGGCGATCCACAATCATGTGTTAAATGTGGTGAACCACTCACCGTGCCTCATATTTTAATACAATGCGACAGCAATTTCCTGTACACTCTTCCATGTTCATCGTTAGGGAACCGCTTTTTAAATACGAATCATTGTTGTAAATAGTTTTGACGTCATATTCCGTAGCACAACCACTGAATAGAGGTTGCTGCTGCGGCAGGAACACTAGAAAAGCACCTGCCTCGCGGCCCTTGGACCCAAAGGTCTTGACGAGGCATTCGTGCTCATACCATATCCCCATATTTTTATTACCGCGCCCACTTGCCATGCATTATCTGTACACATATTTCACGTCATTCTCATGATTTTAATACTTATGTGTTTTACCCGCCTTTAGCGCGAGGAATTTTAGGCCCCTATACAGCCACTTAACATTACCATTGTTCACATTAGCTATCATGTCCTGGCGCTCTTTGGCCATAAAATGTACCTTGCGCCATTAAATTACATATATCATCGACGTAGCCGGGAGGGGGGGGGGGGTGAGTGGTTAAACCCCCCACCCCCTGCTACGTCAGTGTAGCGTTTCTCCCGAAATGTTTTAATTTAGCTTGTGTATATACAGAGGCACACATATACAAACGCACGCACGACCATACACGAAGTATGGTTGAACCCCCCCCCCCCCCCCCACACACACACACGCACGAAAAAAATGTCAGGCTGCGCTACTCCAACGCTACAGAAGCCAGTGAGACTTGTTGCAGTAGATACGTTCTCACCGAGAAATAGTTAAATTTTACCACCCGTAATGTGATTTTTTTTTCCTTCGTTTTTCGAACGAGTAATAAACGAAGCTGCTGTGTGCCTTAGAAATATATAACCCCCGTTATTTATACGGGTGTCAATATAGGTTGCTCCAGATCGCTTCGAGTCTCTTTGTTTTCTTATCGAGACCTCCGCGATCAGTTCCGATAGCGCACAGGCGGAACCGATCGCGGAGGCCACGCTTACAACGATGAAATCCAAGAGCGAGACTCGCGGACTTGCACATTTTGCTGGCGGTACTACTTGCACAGCTTCCACAGCGCTGCACTTGATGTATGAAACGGAGTATAAGCCTTGTCGTTCACTCCAAAAAAAGAAAAAAAGAAAAAGAAAGCTGTTATTTCTGATATCTCGCTGACTAGGCTTTCTCTTTTCCATTCTTGGCTCGTTCTTCTCTCGTTCCGACAGCGTAGTCCAGCCTTGGCTGTACTTATGCACGTCGGGGATCCCTTCAGCGGCGAGCGCACGTGTGTTATCGAATGGAGTAGGTCAATGCACCCCCCTCCCGCCTGTTTTTTTCGCTGTGCACGGAAAAGCAGTGGAAGCCCCCTTGCTTGCGCTGCCGTTCTGCCTTGTTTTGTTTTCGTTCTCAGGCGTGGCAGCTTGCGCAGCTTTTTTCCGTGTGGTATCGTTTTTGCCTCGTACTACGTGCGCTAGCGTATATAAACGTTTTTGCGCGTGCGCATTTTTTACGCTGACTCCGTTCTTCCCTTTCCCTTCTTACGCGTCTCACTCTTCCCTTTCTCTCTCCACACCGGAGCTCCAGCGCCTGCTGACGTCACGGCTCGGTGCCGGCGGGCTGTGCGGTGAAGCGTTTCGGTTGCATGTCAACGTATATACATCTCAGCCGTCGCAGTGGCTCAGTGGTTGTATAAGGTGCTCGGCAGCTGCACCCGAAAGACGCGTGTTCGGTCACGGTCCGCGTCGGATGCATTTCGATGCAGGCAAAATTTACCGGAGGCCCGTGTGCTGCGCGATGTCAGCGGGCGCTAGAGAACCCCATGGTGGTCGAAGTTATCCGCGGAGCCCTCCGCTGCGGTGTGTCTCGTGGCCTGAGTCGCTTTGGCACGTTAAACCGCATAAATCAACCAACCAACCATGCATATCGGCAATGATCATTTTGGTTAAAACTGTGAAGCTTCGCGTGCCAGTACCACAATGAGAATCAGCAAGTTTGAACCATAAGTGGAAGCGCCTCTAGCGGGAGGAGCGGTAACTAGAGTGGACGGCGTCTCACCCGGGAGGTGGGGTCGAGCATAGCTGCTTCGCATCAAAAAAATGTGCAGGGAGCCTGGAGCGGGTGGTGCTCGGTGCACCGTCTTATGGGACGGGAATGAGTTCCACTCCACGATGATGTATGCGCTCATCTCGAAAAGATGTCCTATCCTTTCCGCTCTGTGCTATATTTTCAGTTCACTTCCCCCTCTCCGATGAAAGCAGTAAAAAAAAAACAAAAAAAAACGTGTGTGCAAACACGGACACAACAGAGAAGTCAGGACATCACATTTCGTGACGTGTCTTGACTTCTCTATTGTGTCCGTGTGTGCACGCCCTGTCTCTTTAACATGAACACCTACCAATTTTTTTCTTTATAGCTGCGGAATCGGCTTTAACCACTTTGCGTTATTTGACGAGCACATAAAATTTACGTGCGCGAGCTTTTTCTGCATTGCACCTCCACCGAAATAAGGCTGCGGGAAATCGAACCCACGACCACGTTCGGGCCAGTTCTTGACGAAGGCGTGGCCCTGAGCAGCATCGAGGCATATACCGCCATCGATCACCGCGGCGTAATTTGGAAGGCACACGCACGGATATGTAAAACAACAGGCCTGGATATTCCATAAAACTCACACGGGGTTCCTTATTCTTTTCGCCTAAGACGACTCGAAGGCGAAAGCCTTCTACGTCATTTTTCTTCTCGGCCGATCCTCCGAAAGCTTTCTGCACCTAACGTGGTTTTTCATTGCCTCCGGGATCGCAGGCATTTCAAGCTTTCTGCATCTCACCTCGTTTTGCACTGCCTCCGGGATCGGCCCACCTTTGACCATGTTAGGAGGTCATGTGATGACGTCGATGACGCCACAGATTTTCGCGATCTGTGTCGTCGTGATCAACGTTTATAGAACTTGTTCTATAACGTTTGTAGAACTTGTGTTTAAAGATTAGTTCTAGAAACGTTGGTCGTGATGACGTCATAGGGTGACGTCAGCACATGGTCATTTTTTACATCACTCGTGTTGACGCCGACGCTGTCGACGGCCATTTTTCACTTTTGATGAGGCGTCTACGGCTTTCGCCTTTTTAAGAGACAAGAGTGTCCCGATGCACGTGCCGCTTCGCGTCCACCGTCGGGAAGAGCCTCCAAGCACTCAACCGTTAGAAAACGTCTCGGCACTAGCTGCGTGATGTATTGCGCCATTTTATCCGAGCGCGGCGGCTGCTGATTGGTGGGGTCGCGCTTTCCCATCGAGAAGCGGCGACGCACTCGACGACAGAAGGCGGCCATCGCTGCCATGTGCGCGTATCGCTGCAGAGTCAAGAGCGGATACGCGTTGTTCTGCCGCTGCAACAGCCGGTATCACGAGGTGACCCCCCCTGTAGCGACTGCCTGCTGCGTCTAGACTGAGCGGACGTAAGAAGAGAGGAGGAGGGTTATATGGCTGTCAATATCCAAGGTCGCGCACGTCTTGATGCCCCACCGCTGTGCAACGCGTCCTCCTCCTTCGAAACTGTCTGCCGACAATTTCTTTCTTTCCTTCTTTTCGCGCTTCTAGATTTGCCTTTGCTTCTATTTGAGCCGTATTCCCCTACTTAAGCGCTAGCTGACAAAAAAGTTCGCGTATTGTGTACACCTCAAAATCCGGATTATGTAATATAGATGCACGCTATATTACACATCCTCCTCGTTATGTAACAGCGTGTGTTGTGTGAACATGACCGCTACAGTTCTACTCGCGAAAAGTAATTTTCGAACGTAGTCGCCTCACGGATTATACGAGAGATTGCGGAGAGTTACATCGCTGCATTCTCAATGAGATAGTTTTGCATATCAGTTCACGTTACGCTGTGCGCGGAAACTCCGTTAATCGAGCACAGATTCACTAGCTAACCACGGCAAGTTCCTTTTAGCATGCGTCTTATTGAATGAACTTTCATTTCGGAGACCGAACCGTTTATGCCCGGCGGAGATGGGATGGCACCTTATTAAGGCGAACGCCTCAGATGCCTTATCAAACGCGAAAACTAACCGTCGGCGGCGTCAACGCGAGTGATGCAAAATTCCGTCATCACGCGATTACGTTACCACATGACGTCACAGATCGCAAAAATGCGTGCCGTCATCATGACGTCCCTATACATAACGTGACGTCGCATGATGATGTCGTGACATGGCATCGTCGCTTGGCCAAAGGTGGGCCGATTTCGGAGGCAGTGCAAAACCAGGTGAGGTGCAGAAAGCTTGAAATGCCTCCGATCCTGGAGGCATTGCAAAATCACGTTAGTTGCAGAGAGCTTTCGGAGGGAAGGGCGAGAATTAGTATATCGACTGAGAAGGAAAAGAAGATGGCTTTCGCATTTGAGTTGTCTTGGGAGAATACACAAGACACCCTGCGTGATAAAAATGTGTGTGTGTGTGTGTGTGTGTGTGTGTGTGTGTGTGTGTGTGTGTGTGTGTGTGTGTGTGTGTGTGCGCGCGCGCGCGCGCGTCATCGCGAGTGTATTGATTGAACATCATTATTACTTCGGTTTATTTATTTATTGACCCCCTCTGGTCACGTGACCTGCGTGACTACTACTACTACTACTACTACTACTACTACTACTACTACTACTACTACTACTACTACTACTACTACTACTACTACTACTACTACTACTACGACGACGACGACGACGACGACGACGGCACAAGGTAGAAAGACATCTTCGCTGTAATATAATTGCGCTCTTGATGGCGCGTTGTTGTGAAACAGGACGGTGACGGACGCCTACTGCATTGGTGGCTACACAGCCCACAAGCGACACAGAACCCTCGCAGTATCGGCGCAGTTCGCGTGTAAAAATAAAACCAGGCGCGCCGTTCGTTCGCAGAGAGGGAGGACGCGACGGCCACTGCCGCGACGTGGGTGGGGCGTCGTGCCGTCCGTACACATTTATTACGGGCAATAAGAACGCGCAGCTGCAGGAGCATACGCACGCACACAGCTCGGCGGGATGACGCCGCGACGGCGTTTCTTCTTCGGGTCGTTCTGCTCGTTGGTCGGGCTGCGCGAAGTGAAACGGCAATGATTTATCGTCGCGTGACACGGCGCTGACGACAGGCGATAAAGCACCACCTTCTCCGCTCTCATCCTTTCCCGCTCTCTTCGTCCGTCTTTTTTTTACGAGCCGTTCTTTGCCAGTGGCGCTGGCCCGACTGGACACGCATCGCTCTCTTTTTCTCGACAGTTACGTGCACTGCAGCGAAGGCCACCTCGCGTTGGCCTCTGCCGTATAAACGAGAGCAGATTGTGCATACCGAGAAGGGTCTGGTCCGTTCTGCGCTGCTAATCGTTCCGAGAAGCTTTCGTTTCAGTCCGCACCGCGAGGAGGTGTAATTGCCGGTGGATAGCGGAGCGGCCTCTTTCTTCGGCGGGTGCAGTCGACAAACCTTTTCGTTCTTTTGTGCTCTTTGCGTAATCGCAGATACCCTTGCGTACCTAACCTGACTTACTTTCTTTCGTGTACCTGTCTGCGCCCTTTTGCGCTAGAAGAATCCGCTGGTGGGTTCGTTGGTGCATGTCTTGGTATGTACTACTAAGTATGTGCAGCGCAAGCAAACGAAAATAAAGGGAAAAAGCATAAACAGCGTCAGTCTATGTCGTTTATGTGTCTTCCTTTCTTTGCTGTGCACGTATATATTAGTATGTATCAAGCCCATTTGCAGTCCCATCGGTTTTCACGCTCGCTGACTTCGTGTGCGACACAACTAAATATTTTACAGCTTTGAGATTAGCTATCGGTTTCTCTTGTTAACTGTTTCTAGCCTAAGACCCTGGTTCGCGCACTTACGGGCTTGCCCGAGTTACCCGCTCTTGTTGGCCGGCGCGACCAGCGCACATTTCGCCGTACTGCACGTAATTTCTACTTGCGCGACGGAGCATATATGGAGGTTTGGTCCGCATGGCGGGGGACGGTCATCACCGAGTGACCCTGCCAGACGTTCGTTGGGGAATACCCCCCTTTCGAGTCCAGAGCATTCGAGAGACCGCCGACCTTGGTAGGCCCCGCCGACCGGTGCACCCCCCCCCCCTCAATAGCTCTGCACTGCGACGCGTCTCAGAATCACATTTGGCACGTTAGTACACCCACGGTTTTTGTAACGGCAATACGATGTTCTTGCCCATGTTAACGTCTGACTGATTTCAACAATCGTCTACCAGCACTTGCCGACCCAGTCTAGTGTTGTTTGTTTGACAGGCAATCGTGGCATGTCTTGGCTAATGTCGGCTAATCTTGGTCCATCGCTGTTCTAACAGCAATGCTACGGTCCCTGTTATTCTAGGGACCGTAGCAATGCTGTCGAACTCCCAGTCCAATGATTGCGTTACCAACATTTCTTTTTCTCTGCTACGAAGTTCTTTCTTAACTTGTTATAATTGCGCTATCTGGTCTTTACGCTGTATTTCGCAGGTGTGCGATCATAATGTTCGTCGTCGTTGAAATCATAACCTTCATAATTGCCACCAGCATGTAGACATGACATTGTCAGAAAAAGGGAAACATTCGTTGCCCTCGATTCAAGAGGGCACTGATTTGTGGTACAGGTGTCTATCCAAACACGTGTTTATCCTATTGTAATCTTTTATTCTTATTTTTTTTTTTCAATTCAGGGAGTCGCGCGACTGCATGCAGGCGACTTCTTTTATTCTCACTTGGGAATATGTGTTTATAGTAGGCCCTGCACATACCGGATATCACTCTTTTCGAACTTCTTTTCGTGCACTGCTGCACGCACATCTCGGCATTTTGACCGCGACTTTCGATTGCTGGCTGCACTTGTAGGTCTCGGGTGCGTCTGCCGCTTTCGTTTCGTATGGACGTCCTCGGTGGGTGTAACAGATTGCCAAATTTCTATTCGTGAGCGTGCGTTTAATACTTTCATGCTATTAAATACCGTAGGTTCGTGGAGCATAGGTTCTGCAGCTATGAGTGAAAAAAAAACACAAAAATTCTGACATTTTCCGCTTGCAGGTAGAGCTGTGTTCCGCCTAGTATTCTCGAAATACGTGGAATGGCGATCTATGTCACCTCTTCACATTTTTTTTTAACTGTCGTAGACATAAAGGCTGTAACTGTGTTCCGTTGAAATTAACAAAGTTATCCGGAGCACTATTGAACATTTTTGTGTACCTACTATGTGGGAAACATTGTTTCGCACACCACGAACTGAAACCACAATTAAGCATGAGCAACAATGGCCTGATACATAGAAAAAAAAAGAGAGAAAGAATTAAGCTGCAGGTTTGCGGGAGAAAATGATACAGATAATAGTTACAACGGCATGTGAACCACCACACCGGATAACAGCGGCGACTTTACCGGAACATACTGCCATATATTTGACGTTCTTTTGATGAGAAGTTCCACATACGATATGATTTTATGATGAAGACGCCGCTCCATTTAAGCGGAAAATACTGGCAACAAAAAAATTTTTTCCCCCGGCTATTGCTGCAAGCTTATGTTAAGATTGTGCAGGGAGAGTCAGGCTGCGCAGCAGTCCCGATTGAGTACACACAGCAAACGCAGACGCTTCGCTCTCCTTTCCGTCATTTCTTGTCAAAGAAAACTGTTGCTCTAGGCTGAACTGAGTGTGTCGTTGCTGTGTTGAACAGTAAGACTAACCTTTTTCCTTGCCGGTGTCAAAATCGCGCGCTGTGTAGTGCGCGGAAAGGAGCCATTGTTTCGCACAGCTCGTCGTTCACTGTAGGTGGGCCGCGTAAAAGAATCATTCGTGTGTCCGCTTTGCATTATGCGAGGTCCACGGTCCCGTCGGCACAGGTAAGCGATTCCCGAGTTGTAAAAGCGGCAACCGCACGGGATTGTTTTAAAGGGCTACCGACACCGATTCTCGAAGCTGAGCTCACTCCATCACACAAATCTCCTGCATATCAGAGACCGCTATGAGCAAGCGTGAAGCTCAGTGAATGCTGATAATATTCCGTTTGGTCATTATACTGTGTCCGACATTCAGTTTCGGATTACCAGATTGCGGAATGTATACTAGTCTGGTATTCCGGTTACGGATTACCGCAGAAGCCACAGCGTAGCACCAGATTGCGGGACCATGGTAGCGGTACCTCTAATGCTTCGTCTAACAGCAATGATTTTAGACGCGTTCTTGTATTTCATGAGTGTTTGTTCCAACAGGCAACACATTCGCAATTACTCTATACTGCCGAAAATTTGCGCCAGCAGTGAAGTGGAATAGGCACCGTGCGGTCATGCGCGCACTTCATTAACTCTTCATTTCATTCTACACTTTCATTTCAAGCCTTCGCTCGCTCGGCGCTCATTATTATGTTCTCCGTTCTTATGCCTATACTTCTGCCCTTTCTGAATAGCGTATTATATTCGTTTAGTTTCCTCTTTACAACGAAATGCTTTACCTCTTGTTACTGCGCGCACTGCTTGGCATATTCACGGCATCGCTACACAGTCTAAGGTCGTGTGCTACTTGTCTACTTGTCGTCCGTTGATTAATTTGCGAGCGCGCGGCACTGAACAGCCGCAGCTGCATGGTTTCGTGCACTCGCGCGCTCGAAATAGATAACGGTCGGCGAGGTGAGAGCAAAAGCCGAGAACCGCCGGAGCACGACACAGAGCGGTATTTTTCCACTTTACATATATATGTGAGCGAGATTATCTTCGAAACAATTAATCTCTGCCCATTGAACGTTTGCCAGCTGCCACCGATTTTGTCTGTTGCTTTGGTATCCGCGAACGCACGCATACCTTAACATTATTCAAGGAATCGTAGTGAATATAGTAATACACATAATGCTGCGCGCGCGCGCGCGTTTGTGTGTGTGTGTGTGTGTGTGTGTGTGTGTGTGTGTGTGTGTGTGTGTGGTGTGTGTGTGTGTGTGTGTGTGTGTGTGTGTGTGTGTGCGTGTGTGTGTGTTTGTGAGCGCGCGCGCGTTTGCCCTTAAAGCACGAAAATTGAGTTTCGTTTTGAATTTTCTTACACCCAGTGGTAAACCGCAATCTTATACGTGCCTCTGTTAGGTTCCAGTTTTCTTGTCTATAGCTTCTATTTCTTTTTCTTGGAGTTCTTGTCTAGACGAACAGAATGGGATCCACGTCTGTAATTTACGTATTAGCTTAACGTACATCTGCTCTAAGCGGGGCACTTGTACGCAAAAGCGAACGACGATCTCAACACATTAACCCGCGAGGCTACATGTAATTCTGTCACTAATCCCGTTAATGGGGACGGCAATCGCCGGGCGGATTCTAAGGGCTGGCGTCAAGGCCCTCCGAAAACGCACCACGAAAGCGCGGACAATTTAGAGTTGGTCCTTTGGTGCGCCAGCGGACGCCGGTTGTGGTCCAAAGACCGAGTCAGAGCCGAGAGTCGATAACACAAACGAAAACGAAATATATTCTCAGTTAAGGCAATACAAATAACACAAACACGTGCACACTCGGCTGGTACCAGTTACAACTTCACAATATAACTCAGATGGTGTTTACACAACGGGAGCTAAACAAACAGATCACACGCAACAAATGCAATCACATGCATTAAACTATTCAATGACCGTTAAAGTCCTGAATAAATAATGGCGTATCCAGTCCACAATACTTGGACGGTAATCGAATGCTTCTCTTCAAGGAAACACTCACGCCAGCTCCAGCGTTGATCGTCGTAGCTCAACCGTCGTCGTGACTTGTCACGGCTCACACGGTGTCGTCATCGGATTCTTCCAGATCGACGAGCGACTGACCACACACCATCATAAACACGTCTTCTTTGGCTAACGGAGCCACACTTAGCGTAACTTCATCACCGGGCCGACTGACTCGCTCACTCCTTCGCTGACTGTCTCACTGCTCGACTCTCGTCGTTTGCACGCTTTTATCCCTTCTTCCCCGGTTTCTAGAAGCGTCGGGAGAGTTCTTCCGCGTGCAGTACAGCCGAGGCTACAGAAGGGGCGAGAGCTTTCTCGTAGGTTCGAATCGCGGCGGCATCGCTCTCGGATGCGTCACCCTTTCCTTCTAGAAACATCCAGGATTTGCCGGGCGTTTGATCGCGTCGTCTGCGCCTGGCTCGATTGGGTGAGGAGGATGCGGCGCGCCGGCGTCTTTTGATGCTTGTTTTTTTTCGTCTTTTCGCGCTTCTTGGCGAGCGGTTCGCGCCGTTCTGTCTCGTAGCAGTTTGAAAGCGGCCTCGCGCGCGCTTTATAACCCGCTAATTTGTGACAAATTCGCTTCCACGCTTTCATTTCCTTTCTTTTCTCGTTCTTCTTATCTTCGCTTCTGTCTTTCTCGCTTTCACTCGCCCAGCTTTTATATAAAGAAACGAGGTCATGCTTCCTATAACACGAACGTGGCGGATGTCGTAATGGCGGCCGTTCCTAGCCCTCCACGACATCAATAGACGTCAGACTCTGCCCAGGCGGCGCTGCGAAAAACACCGCCACCAGCGCCCTCATCGTAGCCCTAGCACTAACTGGGTAGTGCAAAGAGAGCCGCCCGCAAGCGAATGTGCATAGGCCGCAATATAACCCTCCTCTTTCGTTGGTGTCGAGGCGCGGTTTCCTGAAAATCAAGGACCTGGAAAGCTTCTTCCGCCAATCCACGCTTCAGAAACAAAGGAAGCTGATCAAAGCGAACTGCGAGTACAATGCAAAATAAGTTTTAGTTATTCCCGCGCGCTGCAACTCGCAAGTACAAGCGAGCATCACACGACACTGAGTTCGAGGCAAGCCCTTCTACATCCATTCTCTAGAGCCTAAATGCGTTAAAATCGGGTATATACGTATGCCACAGCGATAAAGTACCTACCTACACGATCAATTTACTTAGCTATGCATCTTACAATCAGTGGTACAAAACTCGGTTCATCAGGGGCGAATGGCTCCGGCGATTTTCGCCTTTTCAGTTGCATTCTCCCTTAATTCATCTCTCGCTTCCTGTGCATTGGATTGTTTTATTACGCATCCTCAAATGGTCTCTTGATGGTCGTCTTCCGTTTGTATGTACTGCAAATGGGGATACGTGCGTGTCCACTTTCGCGGGGTACAGGCAAAACCGTGGCCTCCGAGATAGCTACGGCAACCACGGAGGACACGGGCGAAACAAACCTGAAGGGCGTCACGACCAACATTCTGCGATTTACTTGTATGACGCACGTGGTGTTAGCTAGTTAGAACCAGACCTCTGAGCCTTCAAAACGTACGTACGTCCGCGATGCTGTGTTGTGACGACCAACTCGTCGCGGTGTGCGTATCACGCGTCTCCAGTCTGTCTCTAGCTGCTCACTTCGTGTTACACGACAAGCACCGCGGTCAGAGCCTCTGCTGAGCTTCATAGTCAAGGTTACCACGGTTTTGCATCAGGGCGACGCAACACAACAGCAGAGCCACACATTCATGCCACCGGCTGTGGAGAACGCGGGTAATTCGCTTACCCAACACGCTCGCAACGGCCCGTATCCAGCGCTCTCGCCTTTCGTCTTCGTACGACAACTATGGAAATCGGTAAAACTGAACGTTGTTATTCAGTCTTTTACGTCCGTGGCAATTCACAATGCAACAGTGCGTCTTTTGCGGAGTTTCTTCGTAGCGTGCGGAGTGCTCTCGTCTGCTGCTGTTTTCGCCGTCGTTCAGGCGAGTGATCCAGCAAGCACTTCACGACGGCTCGGTGGCGCGTCCGACTAGCGGAGAGCAATTCACAGCTCTCGTTCTGAGTGCTAAATGCGCAAACACACGCGATATTAAGCTCAATCGTTGTTTCGCACTCGCTAGTTGCACCTGGTCCCATAGCAAACTGTGCGAGAGAGTCGGTCTATGCACTACTCAATACTTCTCCGACAGGTGGCGCCACACATCTTGGAAACTCCAGAGTCTGACGTCTATTACGGCCTCTCCTCGGCAGATGCAATCGAATTAGCGTGCGTACACGCATGTCGCGGCACAGCGAGAGATCGCTATCTCCCTGCCTCCCCATCGCTTCCTCGCTCCGCAGGGAAACTGCTCAGCCCGGCGTTTAATGAGCCCTATACGACGATTTCCAGCTGCCCCGACAGCGCGATGAAAACGAGTTGTACGTTGATACTTGTCGTTGCTCTTTCTTTCTTTCTTTCTTTCTTTCTTTCTTTCTTTCTTTCTTTCTTTCTTTCTTTCTTTCTTCGCTTTAACACGTATTAGAGTAAGTGGGTCCGGTATATGCTGTGACGTTTTGTATTCACATATATATTTGAGCGGCATCATATATTATGAGTGCTTGTGTGTGTGTGAATGAGGGGTGGGGGGGGGGGAGGTAAACATAGAGAACTGAAGTAGCCAACGGGATCTTTGCTTTATGTTATGTTGTTTTGCTTTATCTCAACGTCTGTACAACAGCTCGTAACAGAACAGAACGGAGCAAAGACGTTTATACGTTAACTAGACGCATGGTAGCGACGCTTCGTCGAACCGCAATGTCTTTTTAACACGCTTTCGTGTTCCGCTCGGCAGTTCGTTCTTGGCGGCTTTACGATGTATAATGCCGGCAATATCCACGGTAGTCTGAATTCGGTCTGGAATGTTACAGAATGCGGATGAAACAGGCGCAGGAATACATTGTCGGATATTGTAGACAGCTCATATATTGGGCCGAGATTGAATGAAGACAATGTTGGCCGTTGCAGCGGTGCATAGCCAACGTTGGCCGACAGTCGACAGCGCCAGGCAACATTGGCAATGAAAGGGACTGATACAGCGCTTTAGATATAGGACCACGATGAATAGGATGAAACATACACTCTGCAATAAGGGGGGGGGGGGGGCAGACTTGGCACCCGGCTCAAATTATATGGGGGCGCACCAACCGGCCGAGTCAGGCGCGCTGCGACATTGGCAGTGACGAGACACTAGTAGCTTTAGTCAGTGGTTAAACTATGCTGGTAGCGCATGAGGAAATACGGTATCTGAAATCGATCAGTAATAGTCGTTGTACGGCTATTACAGCAAGAAGGCGCAAGAAGCTTACGAAGGCATTGTCTTCAGTTAAACTCTCGGACGCATATATCTATAAGTGTATTCGAAGGACCGCAGGCGGTAAAAAGAAATAAAATCCATGACCAGAACTTCGGCCTTTCGTGGCTCTCGTATACAGATACATTGTTTCGTGGGAGTTTAAAGGCTGCGAATCCGTCCCATTGTTTTCTTAGGCCGCGCTTTCAACAAACTGGAGTTATATACTATAGTCAGCCTTCCGCTCCTTGCGGCGCCAGCGTGCGCTACTCTTCGTAGCGCCTGGCGTCGGGCCTCCCGCAGGCTATTCTGGGATCGGGAGCGCCTTGCTCGCGCCTCTCTCGGCGTTTCCTGGCGCAACGCGCTCCAAGTTAACGGCGAACCGCGGAATGCTGCTTTCGGCTTCGTCGTCGTCGAAGGCTGCAGCGACTCGGTCCGATACGCAGCTTTTTTTCCTTTGTTTTTCTTTTTTTTTAAGTAGTACGAGCACGAGTGACACTCTTGTTCCTCTTCCAAGCACTTCCGGTCGAGCGCTTATTTCCGGTTTTCCGAATATTCAGGAAAATTCTTCTAAAAAAATAAAACTTGTACCAAACAATAGTTGCGGTTCAAGTTAAAAGGCCCCTAAACCACTCAGAGTTCAAAGACGATATACTGGTTTCCTCTTCGCATTCATTACCCTTCCTATAGGCTATCTCCTACTTTCCACTTATTCATAAAACACGTGGACAATACCAGCGCGAAACGTCGAGTTCTTCAGTTAAAGAAGGATTTCGCGTGTTTCAGCTGCACGTTGTCATCTTCGCTTGCGCAGTCGAAAACGCACAAAACGAAGTGAACTTGATCCAGCGCGATGGCCATGCGAGACGAGGCAGAAAGGGCGTGCGACTGCATGACAAAGCAGGGTAGGAAAAAAATCACAACTTATATCCCTCTGAACCAATTCAGAGTTCGTTTCCTCATGACATCACGTGAACATTCACGTGAACATTCTGGCGTTGTCACGAATTTTGCCCGAAAAGACGGGAAACGCCAGGAGAGAATAACGCGCTCGTTCCCTGTATTTTCAGACGTTCTTTAAGGTTCCTTTAATATTCGTATTGGATACATAGGATATCGGAGCCTAAGTTTACTTAAGGTACGGGCCAAATAATGTCAGAATAGTTAATGAAGATTAGTCTGATGAGTTCGCTGAGAGATCAGACGGTTTTCTTGTGAGGAGCTGGGAGTTGCGGCGCCTGGCGGAGAAGATCTCAACCACACGCTTTATTTTGCGTGGCCTTTGAGATCCGATTCGGCAGTGCGACGAAACACAATGTGGAACTACACCAGTGCATACGAAGGCCGAGGTGCCAGTGCCAATACCAGACACCCAAGTCGTGGATTAGGGTCGCTCCCAATTTTTTTATTATTATTATTTCTCTTAGGCATGCAAGCAAGCAGTCCTACAGTTACGGTATACCTATGCCGCGCCTTTTGAAGACAATGTCTTTTCGGCCTATCTCCACCCACTTTCTGTATAATTAAGGTGCTCTTTATAGGTTGTATGAACCGGAATAAGGTCCTCAAACAGGCTGACCGACGTTTCGATAGGTGGACCTCTCTTTGTCAAAAGCGCATTGTCATCCTCGACATTTTAGCTTTAGAAGTGGTTAGTCGTTGACGTCACGTACGCGTAGTGTGAGGTCACTTTCTTGTCAGTGGGGTAATGTTGCACATAGAGCTATCATACAAAGCTGTAATCAAGGCGAAATGCACACTACGTCATTAACCGATCACTAAAAAGGAATTTCCGTCGTGCGTTATAAGCTTACTGTATTTACCAGCATAATAGCAGCACTGGCTGACGCTCCAGCGCTGGCTTTATAGTGTTGGGTTATAAATTTCAAAAAGGTTTACGGAGCCTTCATATACACGCGCAAAACAAGGGCGGTGCGCATGCGTCGTATGCAGTGATGGCTTTTATTCAGCATCTCCTTCTCTCTCTCTCTCTCCTCTCTTCCATAACTCGTTTATTTTATCCAAAACAGTGCCGGTTTGGTAAGCGGACGTGCCGCTGCTTGCTTGGCATTCCTTCTTGCGCAATCGGGTACAACGTGCATGCATAAGCGATGGCGGTGACGTAAAAAGAAAATGTGTGTGTGTGTGAGAGAGAGAAAGAACCTCATGCGCAGAAGAGAAAACGAAGGCTTTGGGTTTTGAGCACGTGCTATAGAATATGCATCAATCCAGGAGTGCATGTTGCGGCGAATGCTGGCGCATTTTATAAGTTGCGTCACGCGCGCCGCCTATACACAGCATCCCGCATTAGCAGCGGTGTCGTGTTTTGCGTTGACGATTGTCTGCATGCCACGTGTCGGGTGGTTCTGTGTAAAAATAAATAAATAAAAGGTGGAGGGGGTGGGGTGGGGTAGAGGCCGTTGGCGTTCGTTTTGCGTATTGCTCGAATCGCAACTGCACAGATACGTGTGTGAGCGTGTGGGAGGGCTCTTGCTAATTCGATATAAAGGCTGATAGCGTAAAGACTGCGCATGTTTGTTCCGATGAAGAAACGCCTCTATATTTTCCTTATCTCTCTTTAATCTCCCGTTTCCTATACCGACGTCTCCAACTTGCCCTCTCTGTTTCTTCATTTTAAAGCTACGCGTCGTTATCCGTGCAGAGCGGTTTTTGCACCGCGTTTTCCTAACGTCGGGCTAGGGTTTTCTTCCTTCTATCTAACCCCTTTCGCTACTAGCTTATGTAAAGTAGTCGACTCCGCTTACACATTGTTTCTTGTTACTTGTAATCTGCTTCTCTCTCTCTCTCTCTCTCTCTCTCTTTTTCCATTTTGAGACTGTTTCGTATTACGTTCTGCGTTCGAACTGGAGAAAAAAAAATTTTTTTTTCTGCTTCGACGGATAAATGCAAGACGTGCGGCGACGCGAGGGCAACACTGGGAGACACGTGCTTTGGGAATTAAACTGATGTTGTATAACGCTCTGTTCCTTTCACGTGTTAGCTCTTGCAATCTATAGTGTGGGGAACGACATCAAAAACAAACATTCGTAGTTTACTAACCCTACAAAAGAAAGCTATCCGGCACATTGTCACCGCTCCGTTTAATGCACATACGAACGAAATATTTCCCACTCTCAATGTGTTGCCTATTGAACGCTTTTATCAGTATAACCTGGTCTTGAAAAGCAAAAAGTATTTCCGGTGTAACAGCGCGACTTTCATAAACCTGTGCAACCTATAGTTGAATTAAAGGAAGTATTATGCGAATTCAGAAAACGAAACCAGTGGGTTTTGCCTTTCTCGAGAACTCATTACGCCTTTAACTGATTGCGCAGTACCAAGTGCCTAGGACATTAAATGTGCTATATGCTTGTGATACTGAGTTTAGCACTATTACAAAAAAGACATTGAAGTCTAATTTAATTAATAAAGGTACACTTTTATGAATCAGGTGTGCCGTTCTTGCAGTCATGTTTCGTCTCTCTTTTCCTAGTTTTTTACAGCGAAAGCTGTTATGAGATCATTTCACCGGCCGTTTTTGGCGCCGTAGTTGTCCGCCGCCGCCGCCGCCGCCGGTGTCAGTAACCAGTATCGCTCGAAATAAGAAAAAAAAAACGAAATAAGAAAAAAATTCCAGGATGGAACGAGGTTCGATCCTGGGCCCTCCTCGTGGGAGCCCAGTACTCAACCTCTTGAGCCATGCCGGTGCTTGAAACTGCTTTGCAAAAAGGTCCTATACAGGCTTCATGTCGGAAAGGAACCACATTAGCATATGCAATATAGCGTGGTAGAAGATTAAAATAAGCACCAAGCGTCGCACAACGTGAATTCTGTAACCAGGCGTCACACAATGCGAATTGCGCAACGAGTAGGTTGTTGAATGCTTCCAACCCATTACAAAGGGCCCTATAATTCTTCATCGTCATCAGGCACAGCATCAACAAAGTGCGCATAACGCCTTACATGCGTTTAGCAGGTACCAATGCTCTCCGTAGAATGACGAAAAATGGCACAGTGCCTGCTACCCTACTTCTCAAAAATTACAATGATATAAAGCGTAGTGGGTTCCTCGCAAGTGCACTTGTATTGGTTGCCAAGGAAGCCCATAAGCGCATGATCCATTTCCTCATGGTCTCAGTAAAGTTCTTCCCCCCCCCCCCCGTCTCTCTCCCACGTCAGCGTATGGTATACAGCATGACGGGAGAGGGAAATAGCGACCGGGCGTCACCCAATGCAAATTACATAACTGGTGGGCCGTTTAAAGATTCCAACCCATTACAAAGGGCTGAGCCATAATTCTCCATCGTCATCAGTCGTCGCGTCAACAAAGTGCACATAATGCCTTACAGACATGTAGCTGGTGCCTCGCTTCTCCGCAGAATGAAGAATAATGGCTTAGTAGGTGCTTCCCAACTTCACCAAAATTGTGATTTATGGCCTAGTGGGTACCTTTCTAGTGTACTTGTATTGTAGCCCCAAGAGAGCTTACAACGGCCTCTAGAAACGCCGCTCTTCCAGCTTTCGCTGTGACTGTGCTGCGGTTTCAGCGCAGGCCTGGCGTTTTTCTCTCCCTTTCGTACTCCTTCCGTTGTTTTTTTCTTCTTTTTTTCGTTTTCTTAGCTTTGTTTCTTTCTTGTTGTTCAGCTGAACAGTGTCAACATTTCGTAATAAAACATTATTATCACTAAGCACACCTTATCTATGTGGTCGTTATCATCTCCTTGCATTAATAAAGTTCTCTGCGTGTACACAACTGTATTTTTCATTTTTTTATTATTTATGTTTCTAAGCAAATGCATATGTACGGATATATAAATATGGGCAAATATTGTATGTGAATAGATGTGGATATGAACGTGCGCATATATAGATTGGAATATGTACAGATGTTGTATATGCATAGATATCAATATAGAAGTGTGTAGAATATGTATTGTGTTTTTTGTCTGTATTTTATGTACATGCTGTATTCTTGTTGTCAAGAGAAGGGGGCAGGAACCTCGTCAAGCTGCTGCTATGCACCTTTTTGTTCCTTGCCCTTGCCTTTGCATTTTCTTAGCTTTTTTTTTTTTGCTTTAAAAAAAAAAAGAGGAAAATGCGAAGTAAACTTGAAACTTGAATCCCGAATGCCCGAGTTTAGACGACAAACTGCACATAAACCACGAGGATGCATTCTCGAACCGCAGGGCGCCCTAGGAGGCGGCTCTACTATTCTCTGCATTAGAAGATTAACTCTGGGCCGTCCGGCGAGCCGAGGAAGCCGCCCGAGCGCCCAAGGGCTCGCGGCTGATGCCAAGGCCGGAGCCGAGGCCCGCCTCGATTTGACTTAGCTAGACTTTAAATGAAGTTATTTCATTCATTCATTCATTCACCGGTGATAACGAACGCCAGAGTCAATAATTCACGGACAGCATGATATATCGTTGAATATCGCAGCAGTTTGTGGCCGTATATCCAGTAAAGCCGCATAGTGCTACGTTGTGCATTATAGAACTACTGTTGTAGGCTTTATTACTGCATAAAATCGACCGAGAAGAAAAAAATAAGATGGCGTCCTGCTTCAAATCGTCTAAGGCAAATGCAAACGAGACTGCTTGACTTCTGCTTCTTCGATTGTCAGTCTTATATGTGGTCGCACATGGCATGCTTGCGCAGCTTCCGCCGTACCATATATATATATATATATATATATATATATATATATATATATATATGCAAGGGGCACACGTCCGTATATATCTTGCGTGCCGTTGCGTATAACAGTTCTCGTGTGTCCATATGCGACAAGACTCGCCGTTTTCGTCATCGTTGTCGACCGCGCGCCGCCGCCACTATCAGCCGCACGTGGCACATTCAGGGCAACGGGCGTCAGTGAAGAAGAAAGTAGAGGTTCAGGGTTTCCTCCTCGGCTGTGACCGAGCCGTCCGGTCGCGAGCGTCGATAACGACGAGACGTGAAGAGCCCAGGGCCGGTCGGGTCATCGCCGCTCTTGCCCCGCTTTGGAGCTGGGCTGTTATTTGTACGGCGAGATTACCTACATTGCTGCCCGCTCGCCACTGCACGCGTGGCGCATGCGCAGTGAGCTTCTGTTTCCGCGATGGAATGCTGTCCGTAATCATAGATAGCAAAACTTTTACCCTGTGCCGCCATCGTCGTCGTCGTCATAGGCGTGCGCACAGGGGGGCAGGGGGGGGGGGGGCGGCCGCCCCCCCTGGTCACCTAAGAGGGGGGGGGGGCAAAACTGCCCCGTACATTGACCCTTCTAGTGACCTAAGAGAGAGGGGCGCAAAATCTGCTCCATATATCGACTTAGTAGAGTGGGGGGGGGGGGGGGCGCTGGGATGAACCTTCGCCCACCCTGATGGGGAACCCTGCGCACGCCTATGGTCGTCGTAATAGTAGTAGTAGTAGTAGTAGTAGTAGTAGTAGTAGTAGTAGTAGTAGTAGTAGTAGTAGTAGGTGTCACGGAAGTCACGTGACCAGAGGGGGAGTGAATAAATAAATAAATAAAACTAGATGATGATGATGATAATGATAATACTTGAAATTATGATGATGTTCGAGATAAGGTACGGTGGATTTACGACACCACGTGACCTCGCTAGCCAATCACATACACTCAAGCGCTTGCAGCTTCGCTGCGCGTCTGTTTTCACGGCGTGGAACTGGCTGCATGTCGAGCCCAAAGCCTTAGATGGCCTTAGATGCGTCATCAAACGCGAAAATTGACCGTCGGCGGCGTCAGCACGAGTGATGCAAAAAATCATCATCGCAGATGACGTCATCACATGACGTCACAGATCGCAAAGGGAAGGGAAGTTGGGGGGGTTGTTAAATGAATAGTAGGGAAGGAGATTATACAGCTAGTACGCCGGCATTCTGTTCATAAACCCGAACCTCGCGTGTTTGAAAACACATGCCCCGAACATCTCGCCAACTCCGCGAGGGCCAGCAGAAAAGCTACACGAAGCTACGCTTAACAGGTTGCGTCTGTGATTTTGTAACAGTAACGCGATCTGCACGTTTGCCTTCGACTGCGATATAGATAGCGGAAGATGTAATCTGTAGGAGATACGAATGTCGTTCACCATGTGTTGTCCCTCTCATTCTTCTTGTTGCCGGTATTTATCAGTCACCTATTCGTTATCTCTACGTGGTCATCATCATCATAGGTGCGCTATTCATCATCGCTTGTTGGGGGACACGTCTTCGGTGTCGTCGGTGCCTGGGACTTCCGCCGCGCCTTCGGGGCTTCATTAAAGAACGGCCTGATCTCTATGTCACATTCTATTCGTTTCAGCTCCTCTATACGTCTTCCATCACACATGCCATTTCGAGTATACTTCGACACATTCAACTACTGTAAGTGCGTAGCACTTTAGGTGTCCGCCTTGTCGTCCATCCACCGTCTCATGTCGCATGGTCACGCAGTGGTCGGTAGACCACTGCCACGGTAGACCACCGTGGCGGTGGTGTGGCGGAAGGACAAAGCTCTGCCACATCTCATTGGGGTGTGAGCTAAAACCTGTATACGTTTAGATAAATTTTTAAACTATAGCATACTAGACTTTAAAAAGGAGCAGTGGGAGGCGCATCTCGCCAGCTCGGACCCAGGGACGCGATTCGCGCTCCTGGATCACGTCCGCCGGGCGGCGAAAGCCAGCACAGCTCTGGACCATGGGGCACCAACCAGCTAGCTCTTGAATTCCCCTTTGCTTCCTTCCCTGAGAGATAACGTTTAGTTGACCGGCAATTGCTCCGATCGAGCGTCTCTTTCCAGTATTACGTTTACGAAGTGCCACTTAGGCCAGTCTTCCTCAGATAAGTTAAAAGAATAACCGACACTTCCTTGCCAACCATGCGCGCCCCTTCTGGAAACACAATCTGACCAGTGCACTCGTGGGGCAACCCTCTTTTTTCCTATTCTTTCCGTGAGCTTCCTCCTTTCGCTACAGAAGCGCTTGCAAGACCATATATGTAGTGATCTGTATCGCCCACTTCATTACATTCCGTACACAATGGAAACGCACCCTTCAAGGGGAGCAGAAGCCTGCTGTAAAATAAATCATTGCGCTTGGAGATGTCCACTACGCACAATGCCGCAATCCCTTTCGCCATAGCAACAGTTTCACGGTCGATGAAGGTGCGCGCGGAGTCATGCCATTAATGCAACCCATTGTGCAAACTCTTCTCACTCGTTTTCTGTTTTTTTCGTGGACCCAATTTCGCGGAATTTCCCGCGAATTCCGCGCGCAAACACCGCGAGCCTCTATATACAGAGCTCATCTTTTTATTAGCGGCGTACGATGCAGCGCAACAGGGGGGGGGGGGGGGGGGGATCATGAGGGCTTAATATACGGTGGGAGAAATTGATCGCGTAGGTCTGCAGGAACACCTGTTCTGGAACGCTTACTTTCAGCCGACCTGTGTATGGATTGTGAAATGTCACAGGGGTATATGTGTACGTGTACATCTATTGCTCGAGGCAAGATGGAGGCAGGATCTGTAATGGCCGATCGTTGCTGGACGTGCAAATACTGGAAATCGTTAAATTGGGGTATAGCTAGCCTTTCCCACGCTTTGTAGACGAAGACGGCTTAAAGGAGGAATATGGAGCGACGTAATCGATCTCTTCTGTGCCCTTAAAAATGTGCGGGTTGCAGCCCGCAGATGTAATCTTATCAGATAACGGGACTTACCGCCACTCCCCGTCGTAACTTATAGCGACTAAGCTAAGCCCGAGGATGCGGGTTCGATTCCAAACCACTGTGACCGCATTCTGATAAGGGCGAAATGCGAAAAAAAAAGAGCACCCGTTTACGGAGATTTGCCTGCATGAGAAAGAGCCTCCACATGTGGTCAAAATTTCAAAACCCGTCACTGCGCCATGCCCGATAATCATATCTTAGCCTCGACTTAATTGAGACTTACTACCAATGACGCGAACGCGCACACGTATGTGGTGTTAGATATATACCTTGCGAAGTATTGACAAGCAGATGACGGAAAAAGATCGTTGCAACATTATCGTTTTATTCTCTAGGTCATTGCCTCAAGCTGACAAGACCCTCCACGGGTATGGTCTTGCGGTTATGAGCTAAAGTGGTTATGGACTACTGACCCGAAGGTCGCAGGATCAAATCCCGGCCGCTGCGGCCGCACTTCAATGAAGGCAATATGAGGCCCGTGTGCATAGATATAGATGCGCGTTAACACCACGTGGTCTATATTTCCAGACCCCTACACTACGGCCTCTCTCATAATCATATCCTTGTTTTGGGACGTATGACCCGCATACTAATTATTATTGTTATCGCCGTCACAAGATGACGTCACCACCGCACGTGTATTGCGTAGTTTACGCAATAGACTCATACTTTCAATTTTGCTGGGTTTTCTGACTTCCTTGTCAGTTGTCACATGAACTTCTGACGAGAATAGATGCCACGTGGGACACGGGGCGCAGTGTTATCTGGCCGCGTACGGAAAGAAGCGATAGAGAAAGCGTTTATCTTCGCAGAAATTCTGCAAGCACCTTATAGAGGTCAAGATAAGACCCTCAAGAAGTAGCGGTGGTACTTCAGGAAAAAACGGAACGTCGTATTTCGCGTACATTGTCGTTTCGCGCCTTTGACACGCTTCTGTGCTCTCGTAACGTTTTCTCTTACCTCAGCTTCCTTAACTGTCTCGATCTCCGAGTCTTGTATTGTTTGTCTGCCCTTATCACCTGTACTTTTTTTTTTTTTCGTTTTACACTTAGCTCGTTTTATGCCGGCTATCTTCGCGCCCTCTTTCGGCACAGTTTCGTGCCTTGTGTTCTCCGATACTACTAGGGCCGGTCGTCAAAAGTGGCAGCACATAAAGAAAAGAAAAAGTCCCGCGGTGTATCACTCCGCCACCGCGCTCCTTTTCTTTTGCTTACTTAATTACGTAAACGTAAACTTCGAGTGGCGAGTCCCACGACAGCTTGGCGACTTTGTTTTCAGCGTCGCCGCACGGGTGTAGCCGTGACGTCGATCGACGTGCTGTGGGAATACTTTGTACGTCGTAATAAGACGCCGAGTCACGCAGTCTCGCTCCGCGCGCCTCCATAGCGCTGCACGCAACTGAGCACGCGAGGCCGGAGCGTTATCGATTTGCTCTTGAAATCTCTGGCGACCTCTTTTTGCTCACGTCGCGTGGCTCCTCAGCGCGCACATGTCGCGGCTGTATAACGGGCGTGCGACGGTTGGGTGCAGTGAAACGGTCACTTTCTCTCTTTCCGATCCGACGCACTCTTATAATCACACTGTGTGCTGCTGATTGATCCTTCCTTCACGTAGTTATTGCATGAGACGACTCAGTAGTGACATTCGTATTGGTGTGATCTGTGGAGTGCTATGTGGTTCGGATACCTTGTACCAGCGACACTTCTTCACTCAAGTAAAGGTGGCCCTTTCTCTTTATCTGGCTCCAGGACTGATTTGAAGTGAGAACAGCAGTAGCAGCAGCAGCAGCAGCAGCAGCGGCAGCGCGCCTGCAGCACCGAGCTTAACGGTAAGCGATCGCCACCATCTCTCTCTCTCTCTCTCTCTCTCTCTCTCTCTCTCTCTCTCTCTCTCTCTCTCTCTCTCTCTCTATATATATATATATATATATATATATATATATATATATATATATATATATATATATATATATATATATATATATATTACCCCTGATTTATCACTCCCGAATGATCACCCCTGAATTAAACACCCCTGAATAAAGAGCACCCCTGAAATAAGGGCAAGTGAAAGCCATGCGGAATCTCTGAGCTCGTTCTGCCACGCGCTCCGGTTTGCAAGTCCTGCTGATCGCGTTGTACTTTTTTAAGTCGAAAGCCTTAGATGCCTCATCAAGCGCGAACAGTGACCGTCGGCGTCGGCCGGGGACGAGTGATGCTACAAATCATCACGCGATGACCTCACAATATGACGTCATCATGACGTCACAGATCGCCAGAATTGGTGACTTCGTGATGTCACTGTGACGACTCGGGGCGCAACGTCAGATATGACGTCATCAGATGACATCGTAGCTTGGTCAAACGTGGGCCGATCACGCAGGCAGTATACAAAACAAGGTGAGGTGCCTCCGATCCCGGAGGCAGTGCAAAAAACCACGTTAGGTGCAGAAAGCTTTCGGAGAGTGGCGGGGCAGGACTGAGAAGAAAATGAAGATGGCTTTCGCCTTCGAGTCTCGTCTTAGGTAAATGCATGCATAAGGGTCCCTGTGAGTTCTTGCCCTCCAGCGTCATCGGTCGTTGTGAATCGACTGCGAACGCGGGTGTAACTGCTGCTTAACTATTTACTGATCTGCCTATAACCATTCCGGCGAACTGTCTCTGAAAAAGGTTACTGAACGCCGTGTAACACTTCGCCCGGAGCTTACGCAGAAAATATCCCTGACGCCAACGACGAACGCGTCCGAGACAGAGTGCGAGACGCCTCGGGAAAGACTCAGGAAAGCTGAGTCTCAATTATATCGGTCACGGAACAGTGCGCAGGCACTTATCCGGCGGCCATTGCATTACGGTTCATCGCTTCGTCGCATTCTAGACAGATCTGGGTTTGTTCTAGTTCCCGTTACCACTGCTGGCATCCATTGCGCTGTTCTGCAAATATAACTCCTTGCGGCGCGCTCTACTACCTCGAATATTTTGCCACGGTTTGTTTCTTTAATTTTTTTCCCCTGGCGTTATGCTGCCTATGTTAGCTCTACCCCGTTAGAAGGCCCATTCAAGAGCTCCACTGAACGCACTGAAGCGCGCCCCTGGGCGAAACGAAACTGCAGTTCGAGTTCTACTTTTAGCAGACTACTATGTTGGGTGAGTTCAGTGCATAACTGATCGAGGTAATTTTCCGCACTGCAAAATAACTTCAGAAAACACGGATAAAACGGAAAGAGGGCGCTGGACCAGTATTACAAGTATAAATACATGCTTGTAATGTTGGTTGTCGTACGAACCGAAATCTTCTTAGAAGCACGCCCAGTCCTGTTCTGTTGCCTTCTGTGCGTTTGATTTCGCCGCAGTACTTGACGCTCATCACTCTGTCCTCCTGAAGTGTTCTTCTCCGCATAAAGCCTATTATTGCAGAGAAGCCAGCTTTGACGACACATCTATTCTTTTTCTATAAAAAATTGGGCGGACTAAAAAAAAAAGCATGCTGTACCGACGGCTGTGCATTAATCGAATTCCACCTCCAGAAACTTTCCCGGGTGTGTTTCCAACACGTTCCAATATGTTGGAGTGTATATTCTAACGATTCCGAGCAGCTATATTTTCGGTGCGTCGTTCGAAGGACGGTTTGAATTTTCGAGGCGCATGAAGTGTACCGTCATCAAAGGGCCACCAAAGTGACACACTAAATTAGTTTAGACTGGCACATTATCCTATGAGAAATGTATTATCGTTAATTCCGCCATCACAGGTCCCTTTTCAGAAGAGAAAATAATGGCCGCCACGGCGGTACAGTGCTTACGGTGATCGGCTGGTCATCCGAAAGTCGCGGGTTCGATGCCAGCCGCGACGGTCGAATTTCGACGGCACTAAATGCCATAGAGGCCCGTGTACTTAGATTTAGGTGCTCGTTAAAGAACTCAGGTACTCGAGATTTTTGGAGTGTCTTCATAATCATATCGTGGTTTTGGCGCTTTAAACCCCAGCAGTTAATATAAGAAGAACACAAAAGTAGAGGTTGAATTTTAGGTCACAGCGAAGCCGTACAAGGCTAAGTTACGGCGGGTCGCGTCCGTAGACGAAAGATGCGTAGAACAACAATTTTTGAGCATCCCTCGCCCCCGGTTCGCGATACTCGGCGGCGGCACGTCCCACCAATCGTTGTGCCCCTTGTCTCGTGACGTAGTGATCGCGTCACCCTTTGGACTCGCTATGTGACGGACGCGTGTTACTCGCCCGCAGGAAGAAGTGCGGCATGATATAATAATTGTTGAAGTTTAATGTCCCAAAACCACCATATGATTATGAGAGACGCCGTACTGGAGGACTCCGGAAATTTCGACCGCCTGGGGCTCTTTAACGTGCACCTAAATCTAAGTACACGGGCCTCAAGCATTCTCGCCTCCATCGAAAATGCGGCCGCCGCGACCGGGATTCGATCCCGCGACCTGCGGGTCAGGAAGACGAGCGGCAAGTGAAGTAGCGCCAACACCCACAGAAGCGCGAAAGGGTGCGAAAACGACGTGAAGCCGCTGCCGCAGCTGCTGGCTTCTATTTTCCTTGTAGTGGAAGAGCTCTGATCTTTATTATTAATTTTATTTTTATTTTTATTAATGCACGCGCACGAAAGCGGGCAGGAAAGCCGGCGGTGTCGAAGCCTCGTAGCGTACACGTGCGGATGCAGTGATCGGTATATATTACACGCGAAAGACCCCCCGCAACCCTTCTGTAATTCCGAGCCGACCTACTTTTCCCGCGCAAGGCTTACGTTCTCCCGTGGGATCCGAGACAGCGCGCGCGTCGACGCAGCCGAGACTTCTCTCGATTCCATATACGCGCTCGGTCTTGCTTGGAGAGAAAGAAAAAAGAAAAGCAAGATGGCGCCGTTTTTTTGCTCACGGCACGAAGGAAAGTTGCCGCTTCTTGCAAGAGCCGCGTGGTTTTCGCGGGCCCGCCGGCTGCTCTCGTTTTCTTGCGCGAAAGAAAGTTACGTAAAGAAAGAAAGAAAGAAAGAAAGAAAGAAAGAAAGAAAGAAAGAAAGAAAGAAAGAAAGAAAGAAAGAAAGAAAGAAAGAAAGAAAGAAAGAAAGAAGATAAAATTCGAGGCTGGGTGCACGCAACGGATGTCAACGGAGACGAGTGCTGATAAGAGGGCGATAAAAACGCGCGGTCGCCGCTGTGTGCACAGTTGTGGTGTATATGGCGCATAAAGTGAAGGGACACCGGTTATAGGAAGGAGGTGGTGTACGCGCTGCAGCAAAGAATAAAGAGTTAAGAGAGGGAGAGGGTGTGAATTGTATAGCCGATAAAAGAAAAGCGCGCGCTCGTTCTTCGTGTCAGGTTTGTTTTCGCGGTTCTCGGTTAATTAATTCCCAATGGTCTATACGTGCCAGAACCACGATATGATTATGAGGGGCGCCGCAGCGGGGGGCTCCCTATCCGTGTTGATAATCGGAGTTCCTTGTAACTGACAGCTTAATCTATCTACACGGGTACTCTTGTATATCTCCACCATCGAAATGCGCCCGCCGTGGCCTCAGCGGTTCTCGAAGCGTTGTTGGTGTCATTAAAGGGAAACTGTGACTTCTTCTGTGTGTGTGTTATTTTAGCCACGTTAGGTTATTGCCGCTTTTAAATGGTGGTTAACAGTCCTGTAGCCGATAGGGTAGTTGAGTTTGTTTCCCGAAACGCGTCAATAATTTCAGATAACCCGATAAAGAACGCGTCGAAATCGGAACGGGTATAGCTGCTTCATGTTTTGCTGACGATGACGTCGCCACTTATACGCCACCGTAATGTAAACACAGCAGTATGTATGCACGTGCTTATAGCGCTTATAGCGCCACAAAAGCGAAACGGGCGATGTCGTCGTCGAGTGAGAGGTATAGAAGAGAGCGAGAAAGAGGGGAGGCCATCTTCTCGAGATGAGTACTCATGCGGGCAACCGAGCGCCAGCTAGGGGTACATCTCTCGCCTTTCAGAAAGACCGTTGGGTACCCTGGTGCACAGGGAATCGGACCCAGCATACTACCCGCATCGGATTCATTTCCGCTGCGGTAGACATAGAGAAAGTTTCTCTATGCGGTAGACTTCCCAGTTTGGTCAGCATCGATAATTTACGCTCCACTGAACCGGCAACTCACACGACATGACTCAAACGAAGAAGGCTTTTTGTGCTCGACTGCTCCCCCGAAAGTTGGCGGCATTGAGTGCCGGCCGCATTCCGATGGATTCGAAATGCTAGAGGCCCTTGTACTTAGCTTTAGGCGCACGTTAAAGAACCCCAGGCGGTAGAAATTTCCGGAGCCGTCTCTCATAATCATATCGTGGTTTTAGGACGTAAGACCCTATCAATGATTATTATTATAAAGAAAGGAACCTTTAGTTTCAGGGCCTTAATTTTGCATTCGAAATATCATTCGGGGCTAATCTCCGTTTTCATGACCTATAGAGAATGGTTCGTTTCTCATAACTGCTTGTTCTTGGGCTACTCGGTGCTTACTGTCCTACATGATCATAAAACTATGACCACTTAGCGCGAAACAACTAATTACATTGTCTATGCTCGCTTTATTTTCACGCGTTTTTTTACTTAAGGTTGTATATACAATACACAACCTTAACGGCGGCTGTGCACTCAATATATGTCCGGCTAGACGAGGCGCTATATCTGCGCACATGTTTTTATGTTCGTTGCGCTTACACGCCACTGTGTGCGCCGCAGCGTCGAGCAAATCTAGGCCGCCTCCCAATCACTATCACTCTCCCCACCTCCTCATGCGCGGCAGTTTCGCGGCGTCGGGGATTTGCGCCCTGCGATGACCCAAATTGCGCCGCGCACTTGTAACGTGTGCGCGCAACGCTTACGTATATATCGCCTCCGAGGCCGGCCGGTTTCGCGTCGTCGTCGTCGTTGGTGCTGCTGCGGCGGTGGGAAAGGGAGGGAAGAAGGAAGGAGAGGGGATAACTGCGGGGCGGTCGTATCTCGATGCGGGCGTGCGGGTAGCCACCCTAGTAACCCTAGTGCGGGTGCCGTCGTCATCTGCGAGTCCTCCCTCCCCCCCCCCCCCCTCTCTCTCTCTCCTTTCTCCCCCTCTGATGATAGCTGATGACGTTTCGGATGCGAAAATGGGGGCGCCACATTGGCATCTGCGTCTATTTTCCGCTGACGGCAAGTGAGCGTTATATACGGCGAATTTCGGTAATTCGACGCTGTTACGTATCGTCGCAGTTGCGTTCTTAAGGCGAAAGTCTCAGATGCTTTAGACTTCCAAAAGCGTTAGACTTCCAAAGTAGATATATTAAAATTGGAACGATACAGAGAATATTCGCATGGCCCCTGCGAAACTAAACTGAAACGCGAAGAGTGACCGTCGGCGTCAACACGAATAACGAAAAAAAAATCGTCACGTGATGACGCCACAGATCGACAAAATTTGTAAAGTCATATGATGACGTCACAGATGACATCTTCGCTTGGTAAAAGGGTTGGCCGATCACGGAGGCAATGCACAGCCGGGTGAGACGCGGAAAGCTTTCGGAGGAGGGGCGGGGAGGGTCAATACGTCGACTGACAAGAAAAAGAAGTTTGCTTTCGCCTTCGAGTCGTCTTAGGCGAATGCATATGGGACCCTGTGAATTTTTTCACTATGGATGTTGGAGGATAAGTGAAATGCATGCTTGAAAGGAATTCGCTTCCTTAACCGAAGAATGAATTTCTCCACTTCCTGCAGTAAGGTAGCATGTCTATTCGATGTTCAAAACCAACTGTGATATAATAATAATAATAATAATAATAATAATAATAATAATAATAATAATAATAATAATAATAATAATAATAATAATAATAATAATAACGTAGCTGCGTGTGCGCCTGTGTGTGCTCGTGTATGTGGTGTCTGCATTATCGAAGGAGTTAATTCCGTGTTTTTCGCACTGTAACGAATTCGCTTATAGGACTCCGTATTTGTTTCATTTCGTTTCATTAAAACACGTACTTTTTTACAGGCTTTGGCGATTTAGCAGACAGAAATGGCGGAGTTTGTTTGGGTTGTCTTAAAGTTCTGCTGTTCAGCTGGATTCGGGCAAAACTGATTTCAAAACATCACAAATAGTGTCGACGACTTGTTTCTTTTTTTTTTATCCATAGGCTGACACTTCAAATCATTCCGCTTCTCTTCCACTCACTCTACAAATCCACGTATAATACACAACGGCTACCGAAATGTATGCTACCGACTTGAATATTTCATATGCTTAAGAGATATTCTAGTTTGCTTTTGTCGCAGATCATTCTATAACTGCTACCGTAGAGTATAAAAGTACTTCATCAACGCATCAATCGCTGTCTTAACAATTTTGGACGTAGCGCTTACTGTATTTTAAGTGATTTTTCTTTATATTTTAAACATTCAACATTCTTTCTTAGACCGCGCCCTTAGTTTGAGGTTGGGTCGCGGGATCGAATCCCGGCCGCGGCGGCTGCATTTTCGATGGAGGCGAAAATGTATGAGGCCCGTGTACTTAGATTTAGGTGCACGTTAAAGAACCCTAGGTGGGCGAAATTTCCAGAGCCCTCCACTGCGGCATCCCTCATAATCATATCGTGGTTTTGGGACGTTAAACCCCAGATATCAATTATATTTTGAGGTTGCCAGGTCTAATTTAGGTAACAGCGCGTTTGAGCTTTTAATCGTGTTACCGCGTGCTTGACCGTGTGGTAAACGTGTTCTCTCCCTTTCTTTCTTACCTTTTTTATTTTTGATTCAGTCCTACAAAGCGTAGCAGGCTCAGGGCAGTGGTTTATAGCGTGCTTACACCACGGCTGAAATACGGAATAACCGAAGCAGAGTGAAGCTGGTTTTTTTTTTTTTTTTCGTCAAGCTCTGTACAGATCGTTCTCATATAGGAAAAGAAAACTCGAGAGTCAACGAAAAAGAAAAAAACTGTTCAGACGTCTCAAAACGGGAATGCCTCTGTCGCAACGCATAGACAGGAAATACCATTATATTTACTTCGACGTAGGTGATCCGCCGGAGGCACCTGTAGCAACGCTATAGGCGCATCCGCGCTCGTCTAAGCCACATTGCGCTATGGGGTGTATAGCGGTTTCTAGTTTTCTAATCTCTGGCTGTCGCCCTACTTATGCAGCGACCCGCACGCTGGAGCCGCGTGAGTGGAAAGTCAAGACGCTATTCGAAAATGTGTCGCGCCACTTGAAAAATCACCCGGAGTGCCCTTGACATTCTGCGATGCCTGTCACGTCTTGGTGACTCGCGGACTCTACATGGCGTCATTCTTCTTGCGTGAGGGCCGCAGCGGTGCGCACGTGCGAGTGGTTATATACATACAGTCGGGATTACGCTTGTCTGGAATGCTTTGGAGTGAGTGAGTGAGTGAGTGAGTGAGTGAGTGAGTGAGTGAGTGAGTGAGTGAGTGAGTGAGTGAGTGAGTGAGTGAGTGAGTGAGTGAGTGAGTGAGTGAGTGAGTGAGTGAGTGAGTGAGTGAGTGAGTGAGTGAGTGAGTGAGTGAGTGAGTGAGTGAGTGAGTGAGTGAGTGAACGCCTGGCATGTAAGCAATCCGCCTTTTTTTTCGACGGTGCCACGGCGCATGCGCCATTCCCCTAGCGGGAACGTCTCGAAACGCTGTGGCAGGGTCTTCGCATGCCTTTCGATCTCGGAGGCCTTTGTTCCGGCGATCCCGGTTGTCCCGGATCACCCCGCAAACCTCCGCACCCCTACCAAAACGGCAGGTGGCAGCACAGGAAAATTGAAAAAAAGCGGATTCTACATGGGTGTTATAAAGAGCGAAGTGACATTTCACATATAGTGCGAGACACACACAGACACACGCACCGCAGCACTCGACAAACTATCTCAATGAGGCCAGTGTTCTGCTGGTCGAGATCGCCTCTTATCTAGTTTTCTTAGTGTGCACATTGAACTGAGTCAGTGCTCCTACTGCGACTGTTACAGACAAAGGTTGTGAGCAAGGAGTACATAAACACGCCGCTAAGGAATATAAGATGGTTGCTGCCCTGACAAAGACAAGTCGACTCGTCAGAATGTTGGTTCCAGTGACATTCCATGTTCATCGATTACACACTCAGCACTACAACCTCCATGTTCCCCTGGACATCTTTATTGTCTCAATTGTTATAGATAAGGAAATGCAGTTTATGTTTGGCCACGTTTAGTACTTTCCGTGCGCGATAGCATGTTTACATCTATCTGAAAGTTCGTTCGTTCGTTCGTTCGTTTGTGTGTGTGTGTGTGTGTGTGTGTGTGTGTGTGTGTGTCACACATTAGTTGGGAGTAAGCGCCGGTCCACGTCCTTTCTGTTTTCCTTTCCGGTCTCCGCTTTTACATCGCTGCGTGAACTTTGTGTGATACCAGAAACTGCATAGGGCTAACTTTCTTCTTTTTGTTGATATTTTAAAGGCCGTGTACCCACCGAAGCCCTGCTATTGAGTCCGTGCTTAGTGGCACGTCATCAGTCATGAGCTAGTCGTGGTGAGCCCAGTACGCGTGCAGTGCTCTTTTTTCCTCTTCATTCCCCATACCCTCACGCCCGTACACTCTAAAAGAAAAAAGGAGTATGTGTGACTCTTTTCGGGTACACTCTAAAAAAAATCGAGTATTTGTGGAGTATTCCTGCCACACAACTATAATCGTCATCCACCTCGCGTACTTTCCTCGCGTTATCACCGCTGTCCCGGCACTTCCCGGTCACGATCGACGCGCGCGTTATCAGCGTGACATAGCATTCTTGATAGGAAAGTGACGAGAGCTGGGTTTTCAAGAAAGGAAACGCGGGCAAGTCAGATGGCCATTATCGTTGTGTGGCAGAAATACTTTCCAAATACTCGATTTTTTTCTTAGAGTGTAGTCCTGACTTTCCACGTATATGGCCCTCTTTAATGAGGTACGTTAACTCTCTTGTGGGTCACACGACTCTCCGTAGAGAGTACAATGATCTCCAAGCAGAGTTGACGTGCCTCTTTAAAGAGGAGTCATACACGTGGCAAGCCAGAACTCTCCAAAAAGAGTCAAATGACTCTTTTCTTTTAGAGTGTAGTAGGGTAGTAAACTGGACGCTCGTCCGCATGATTGGCGTACTTCTTTCTCTCTCTCTCTCTCTCCCTTTCTTTGTTTTTTAGTACCTTGCTCTCTATGCAGATGCGCTTAGCCTTCCTGGCTAAGCTGCGACGTTTTAAAATTAATCATTAACGAGACACATTACACACCGTGACACTTAGTACGTTACTCTCTTCGAGTAGGGGGCGCCACTTACGTATGCCATTCGTTTTACGTCATATTTTGCTTCTTAAGTGGCTTTGTTACGTGCAGCGTTGAGAGGATAGACCGAGCTCACGAACGTTACTCGATCGCTGCCCTTGCCTTTGTTCCTCTCCTCGAGATTGCGACACGAATTCGCTGGAAAGCTGTGCACATAAATGAACTGCTTCGTTTCCCAGAATTCCAGAAAACCGATGGCGTCACGTCCACAGATTCTGTGACATGTAAAAGACTCGACTTGCATGTGCGGTGAAAGCGGTCTTCCTTTGTATTCTTTGTCTTCTTTTTGTTCTCCTTCGCGGTTATATAGCTGGAACGCGTAGACATTCGTTTCGCGGAATTCCCATTCCCGCGCGTGCCGTATTGGTAAAGCCGCTCAACAGCTCGCGTTCCTACCTATTGTTAGCTAGCACGTGCCGCACTCCCGTGAAGCTGTATACGCGAAGGAAATCCTATACGGCTGCATGCCTGAGGCATGCCCACGTTGCACATAGCGATCTTGAGGGAAGTTAGCCCTGTTATATATAAAAAAAAACTGCACTTCCAAGGCTTCCACTTCTTCATTCGATACGTCTCACTCGGCCCTTCAGCGCGTGAGAATGAATTGACGTGCAAATGGGGTGGTCACGCAATCTTATATATATCGGCTTTCACGTGTTACACCATATATAGTTTCTGAGAACCTCTCAGCCGCGCTGTATATGATAGCGTGTCGCGAACACTGCAGCGTTCCTCTGTTTTAAGATTCTAGAACTTGTTGCTATGTGGCAACCCGCGCGCTATGCGTACTTCTAACCGTTTATATTATCGCCTTTATTCACACATTCCTTACCCCCATACTCGCTCGCTTTCCGAAAAAAAAAGAAAAAAAAAAGCCTTACGTTTCTTTTTCCCTCAAATATTGCATTTTTAGGTACTTAGGCGTTAAGCTGTTTTTATTTGTTTCTTTTTCGATGCCGTTGCGCAGTCGCAGTATCACCTAGTGTCTCGTTTCCAGGGGCCTCGCTTCGCGAGAAAATGCGAGAGTGAAAAAGTACCGCGTCATCGTTGGAAGAGGGGGAGTAATCTGCGTGCGTGCGCGCCCACGCCTTGTTAGATCGCGTTGGCCGCCGTCGCCGCGTGCTTATGCGCTCCGAAGTGTGGCAACCTTAGCAGCGGTGAGTCGATCCACCTTTGATTTCGGTTTTCAATGGATCATTCTTACTGCAGCTTTGGCTACGCCTCACCGCCAGCTAACGCATTATGGTCTATATATGAATACACGTGGTCATATGCACAGGTAAATGTACGACGATATATACCGTATTACTGCAGGAAGAAGGCAAAACAGTACCGCTGCCGCAATAAGGAATCATACCATACGGGATGACAAGGGGACGCGCCATGGTGCCATATAGTGCTTATATGGTGTTCGGCTGCTGACCCGAAGGTCGCGGGATCGAATCCTGGCCTCGGCGGTGCTGAGACGCCAGGGACTGGCACAAGAGCTGATCGATGGTCTAGAATCTTCCCATTTCCATTTAGCGCACACGTACTGGCGAATCGACCATTCTAGTGCGATAGCTGCGTGAGTTAGTGCATAGTGAAGTTCCAGATGATGCTGATGATGCCTATATACACGCACTGTCTGGCAACAAGGGAGTTTGTGACGTAATTTTTGTACCACCATGCGCTACATTGCGTTCATTGTACAATAAGACGGAGGTGTTTTTACCGTAAACACATTTAGAGGCTGCTCAGCGATGGTGAGGGAATCGCCAGTGGGAAATAGGGAATTCAGAAGGGAAAGGCAGGGAGGTTAGCACGCAGGCCAACTTGCCAACGTGACAAGTGGTGCTTACACATCCGTAAAGCTGGTACGTGACGTCAGAGAATTCGAATCATCTTTGAGTAATGCACATGAAACGGTTTCAGTTTTCGGATATATGACATTAGATAAACTAAAGCTTTGAATAAGGCAAGCGAAACAACTGCATTTTGCTTTCTTCTTGACGCTGTTGGAATTGAACTTACGCTTGCACCTATAGAATACTGGATTTTTCTTCGATATGATTTCGGCCAGTGCGATAGAGCTCTTCGAGTTTCCCTTAGAACATTGCTGACAAAGAGCGGTCACTGCACACAGATTTAGTGCATTCAACGTACCACACTATTCCGCAAAATGAATGCGTGCAGTGCTAACAAGGCGAATACAGTTATAAAGAAGACTTGCAGAGCGGATCAGTGTGCGTAAGCGGACAATTGACGCTTTCTCGTTAAATAGTGTGGATCTAACATTTTCCTAGCGTCCTCACTGTCATTTGAATGTTCTGCGCAAGATTCGGTAGCTCGTCCAACAACAAGGAGGCAAATTTAGAATTTTAACGGTTCTCCCGCCGTTTCGCCTATAGCTCGTAGCTCTCGCAACGCTTCACGGAATTATAGCGGGCGATGTCTGGCTTCGAGCTACGCCCACATCTGGATACTTAAACAGCCACGCAATCCCTGAACACCTATACATGCGCGTGATAGTTTCGCTCTCCCATCACTGCACGCAATTATCGAGGCCGATAGCTTCAAGTTACACCGCTTACTGTGTCTCTATAAAGCTACTGTAACTTGCGCGTGCGATGGTGCCGTTCCATCCATCGCGCATGGGCGTCGAGCGTGCAAGGTGGGCCGTCACCTGAGCGCGACCTCGTTAGCGGAGCGCCACTCGGCCGAGATGATCCTGATTGTTCCGAGAAGTGTTTGTCGGTTCGGGTGCGCTCGGGTTGCCTCTGTATTATTATTCGTCGGATGCAATCTCGCTTTTCGTTTTTGTCCCGAGCGTCTTTCGTTTCCTTCATTGTAGGAAAAAAGGCGGCGCGTGCGCAGTGCGTCTTCGTGTGTGCTGAGAGCGGCGAGGGCAGGCATCGACACCCGTGCATTGGATCCGTTGCGTGTTAACGAAGAGGAATTGCGTTCATCGTCGCCAATGACGCGCTCTCACACAGACGTTGAAAAACCGTGAAACAAAAAAAGCGACTGAGGCAGGCGTCGTATAGGCAATGGATTGCGTAATTGTTGCTTCTTGGAGGCGCCGTCTTTTTTTTTCTCTCTCTCGTTTTGTTTTCGTAGGAGGGTTCAGTTTGGTGCAGGAATTAACGGTGTTGCGCCGGAAACGTGATTGGCTGAACCCCCGAGCGATGGCAATTGGTAATTGCACGCGTTTGCGACATTTCGTGATGATTGGAACTTGTAGTTCGCGTGAAGCCATCTCTTCGTTTTGTCACTCGAACGTTGCTGTCCTCCTCGCCCCTCTTTCAATACACTCACTCACTCACTCACTCACTCACTCACTCACTCACTCACTCACTCACTCACTCACTCACTCACTCACTCACTCACTGTATTTCTCGATTTCTTTCTCAAATCGCCAGCTATGCGTTACGGAAGCAGTTAGAAACAGGTCTTTCTTTTGTCGAATAGGGCAGGTGTTTCACGTTGCCCCTACGCGAAGCAACGTGCGCGGCGGGAGCATTGGAAACCGCTCTGTTAATCACGTGAATCGAAATTCGCAATACCGAGTTTTCGAACTGCGTCGAAGTTTCAGCTCACTTAGAGAGACAAACTGTCTGCCGCCTTTCCATCTTTCGTTTCCTTGAGATCTTTGTACGAGGTGGACTAGGAAGAAAGAAAGAAAGAAAGAAAGAAAGAAAGAAAGAAAGAAAGAAAGAAAGAAAGAAAGAAAGAAAGAAAGAACCAACGGGCCTGCCATGCAGTTTGCTGCTGGCGTCTCGTCTCGACTCGCAGAGTACGTGCACTCGTGTGTTTGGTGTTATCCTACGCGTACGTGTAAGGAGGGGGGGCCTCCGGAGTTCTGACGACGGCGGGGCGCAGCTGGCGAGCGATAACGCTAATTGCGCGAAAGATAGCGAGCCGCGCGACCCTTTTATTATTTCTTTTTATCGCCCCCGCTTCCTTTCTTTCTTCCCCCCCCCCCCCCCCCGCCTCTTTGTTTTTGTCTTTCTTCCCGCCGCGTCGCTGTGACCTATGTATTTTCCTCTCTGCTACTTGGAGCGCCGCAGAGGACCTTTCTTGTGTGTGTGTGTGTGTGTGTGTGTGTGTGTGTGTGTGTGTGTGTGTGTGTGTGTGTGTGTGCGTGCGTGTGTGTGTGTGTGTGTGCGTGTGGTGTGTGTGTGTGTGTGTGTCGATAGGTGCGTGCGTTCACGTGCATTTAAATTTTTCTGCGCATACTCCGTACTGAGCATAATAGGAGGTACTTGTTTCGTGCTGATAGTTCTTCACTCCTCACGAACTTCGCGTTTTTCTCGGCTACGCCGAGCCTCACACTACTCACTAACACGGAGTAGCTCGTTTCGTGTATTGCGTTGCGGAGCGGCGGCCTGCCAGCCCGGCATTGTTCCGTTCCGTCGCGCAGTTCTTCTTGCAACTGTATACGCTGTCGCGTTTCTGTGCCTCGCCATCTTCTTCTTTTTGCTCCAAACAATGGGGTTTCTCTCACCCGCCGTGCCGCATAACGAATGATGAACGACGTGGGACGCATAAGCGAACGTGTATGCCGTAATAAACGAGCGTTTGGGCTTTAAAATGGTTGCCGGTCACGTGTGCGTCGCATGCTGGCCGCGGCTGTGGTCTGTATACACTTAAGAGCGCGAAGTATCCTTATTTATGCCGGTCGTTAAAAAAAATTATGCGAGGAAGACGGGGTCGCCCGTCCTTGATAGCAGTGTTTTCGAGTTGAGGCGCCGGAGGGAGGGAGTCCCGCCATTAAACGTAATTACATGCTTTTGTTGTTTATATCGCTTGTTTTCATACCTGCGAAGCCACAAGTCGCAGAGTGGTACAGCTGAAAAGCGTTTTCATAACCTAACCTAGCCATGTCCAGCTTGGCTTGCAGTGTGAACGACTGTCCTTCTTGAGGACAGTTCTTACGACTGGGGCTGTTAGCGAAAGCAGATGCTTTCTTAACGGGGGTCGTATTATTAGTGAAGGCGGCCTGCATAACGAACGGTGGCCAACATTTGCGAAAGCGTTTACGTAACCTCACCTAGCCACGTTGAGGCCGGCTTGCAGTGTGAACAGCTGTCTGTCTTAAGAACAGTTTTTATGATTGGGGCTGTTAGCAAGACCACGCGTTAGCTGTTCGTGACGGGAGACATATTATTAGTGAAGGTGACTGGCCTGACGAACGGCAGCCAACGTTTGTGATTGAAACCAACTTATTGAACGCAGACTCTGAATTACGAGACCCTTGTTGAGAACGGCGAGCCGTGTCGGGTTATATATATACATGTCTGAATGGAGGTCCGAACAGCAAGTGGACTTTAGAGCGCGTTGTTTATTGTATGTATATGTTCCGAGAGGGATTTCGATCTCGACTTCCCTGACATAGAAGGAGCTTGTCATGTAGTCTGTACCATGCTTGCACCTTCCTTCTTCACCAGACAGTGTCCTCGTGGGCCGATTGCGTCCACATTATGTAACGGAACATGATGTGCGATGTCCAGTGTCCAATTTAAGACCGCAGTCGTGGACCTATCCCTATGGCAGCGCGGTCTAACAGCGTCTTATAAAGTCACCCGACTTTCAGCACCGCATTTAGTGGCATATATATTATATACTACCTCTCGTTAGCACGGGCTAATGCTCGCTGGTGTTGGCTGAAGATAGCTGAATTGTAGGTAACTATGGCCATCCGCCGATACCTACATTACATCCTTCAATCTCGAACCAGAGTTGTCTATCAGTTTGTGCAAATCTTTAAAGCGCGACAAAATACCGGCACAAGAAACAATGCGTGCTGTCTTTTTTTTTTTTCCTGTAATCCCGTTTTCCTTTTTGTTGCGCATATTAAGTTTTGAAGGTCTAGGTGCACGTTAAAGAACCCCAGGTGGTCGAACTTTCCGGAGCCTTCCACTACGGCGTCTCTCATATTCATATTGTGGTTTTGGGACGTTAAACCCAAGATATTATTATTATTATTATTACGTTTTGAAGGTCAATGAATGCCAGCTAGCGCTTATTTGCTCGATGGAGTGTTTGTGGCGACGACGAAACTGTATTCAGGATATATCTACGCACTGTCGCGAGCGTCGTGTCTGCAGCGATGTTGCTCATCATCAGAAACGTGAGTCATCACGGAGCTGTTCTTTTATATTCTCGCGATGGAACAGATGGGTCGCGTAAGGAAGGAAAGTTTCCACCGCTGTGTTATGGTTTACTGCGTACATCGCCGCAGGATTGCGCCACCAGCGTTGTTGGGTACGGTGCACTTCACTTCCAGTATCCCTGTCGCTTAAGCGAAATGTCCCACTACAGGCCGTGTTGTCCTTTCCTATTTCCCCTGCTCTTTCCTTTTCTTTGTAAAATCTCTCTGATTTCGTATTTTATGCCCCCCCCCCCCGCACACACACACAGAGCGGGAGGAGGGGGGGAGGCATATATATATATTGAGACTGCCGCATAGAGCATACGTGTTTTTACGGCAGCGTTAATTATGCGATTCCGGTAGATCGAATTTCAACGAGTCTCTGGCGTCGATTGCCGATTCTGTTGTTGATACGGTCTGGCAGGAATAAACGAATACGGCAAGCTGTTTCTCAAGAGTAAGCATGTTTTACGGTTTTCTCATACGCCGAAGGAAGAAATAAAATTCACTGCCACACGGGTATGTATCTGCGTAACCCAGCCCGTTGACAAGAGGATAGCCTCACGTCGTAAAAGAACATTAGAACAAAAAAAAAAAAAAACGAAAAACAAGAACAAAACGCTTCACCAATGTCGACATCGTAATAGATTTGACTTCATGTCCTTGCGCCACGTTGTGGATTAGCAAGCGTTTTAAGCATGTTATCGCGCGATGGTTAGTTTCTTTAGGTATAAATGTTTTATTCAATCATACGTTCCTTAAAGTATGAGCGGGCTGGCCCGAGAGAGCCTTTAAACACTGCAAAACAAACTGTGCGCAGCCGATGCTATTCGAATAAAACTTGCACGTCTCTCTCTTCTCTGCGTGTGCTCGCGACGTCGTCAACAACCGAGACGCCGACGGCGCCGCGATGTTTCTTTCGAGCCCGCTGGAAAGCGGAAACGCAGTTTCGTGTTATGTTTTTCGGCTCAGAGTCTGTTTTTTCGTCTTCAGATGGTTTTCTTCACTGCACACGTACGCTCGGTACGGTAAGCACTGCGACGATCTCACGTCGTGCCCGGTGTGTCCCCTTTCTCTTCGCACGCTTGGCTGCTCAGATTTAGCATACGCCACCTGGGAAACTGCAGGCGCTGGGTGGCTAGGAGCTTGCAACTTTGTTGCTACGTGCAGCGCCCCGCCGCTCGCTTGGCACGGCTGGGTATAATACTCGCGATTCTCTCCCTCTCTCTCTCTCTTTTGAAGGGTGTACACGTGGTGTAATAGTAGCACTGTATACAATCTTGAAGGAAGGCTGCTCTGTTCCAGCGACCGTGAACCGTCTCGGTCTGGCATTTCTTATTATACAACTTGATTACAGCGGTCATTGTTCGCCGGATTGCGTATAATCTTACTCGCCGCTTGCTCGCGTGACTGAGCAAGATATACGACGGCAGGTGTCATTCTATAAAGGCAGGAGCGACGCACGGATTGGTTGGAGGCTCGAGCGAAAGTTCTTTGTTCTTGGCTGTGTCGGTGGACGCACTACGAACCAACGTTACCGAATGCTACAAACGATGGGCCGCGTGCGTTGTTCAGCATGATTCGGGCGTACAGACAAAAACACCTAGACACGCAGACAGACTGAGAAGCATTAAAATTCGCAGGGTTTCTTATACATTCACCTGAGACGACTCGAAGGCGAAAGCCGTCTTTTTGTCTCTTCTCAGTCGATGTGTTGATCCTGCCCCGTCACCCACCGACACCTTTCCATCACCTAACGTGGTTTTCCACTGCCTCCAAGATCGGAGGCGCCTTACCTGGTTTTGCACTGCCTCTGTGATCGGCACACCTTTGACCAAGCGATGATGTCATGTGATGGCGCAATCGTGTGACGTCACTATTTTGGACGATATGCGACGTCATAAGGTGATGTCATCATGTGACGATGATCTTTTGCATCACTCGTGTTGACGCCGCCGACGCGAGACGCCGGTAAATTTTCGCGTTTGATGAGGCATCTAATAAGGCTCTCGCCTTAATAATAATATTTGGGGTTTTGCGTGTCAAAACCACGATATGATTTATGAGGCACGCAGACTGAAATACATGCAATACACGAGGGTTGCTATTGTAAAACTTGTTGTTGGGCTAGTTGGTGCATACTTCATCAAATTAGAAGACGGAAACCGCCAAGACAAGACAGGCGAAATGAAACAGTTCTTTCCTTTCGCCTGTATTTTCTCGGTGGTTTGTGTCGTGTAATTTCATGAGGGTTGATTTAGCGTGCCGGTGGTGAATTACTGTTTTTTTGAATGGGCATTGTATCCATTGTCTCATTGTATCCCGCTGAGTTCTTTTGTACCTCATGTCACATCTTAGTCATGTATATAAGAGTAATGATGTGTTCACTACAAGATAGTGATATTTGACGTGGCACATAGCTGTGCCGATGTGTACGTGCCCCTCATTACCGAAACGTTTTCAAGTTCTTGTTTTAGGGGCGAAGCTCCTTAAAGGGGTCATGAACCACTTTTCCAAGTAATGATCTAATGGCCTCAGTATCGGAGTGTACTGCCTCCCGAATCGATTGCCACAAAAATTTCTCGAATCCGTCAAGAATCAGCGGAGTTACGGGGGTTTGGCGCACGCTCCCAGCGCTTTCTCTCTTTTCTCGTGCCGACGAGCGCACTGGAAGCTAGACAGGGAGGGATGGCATGGGGGAAAGAAGTTACGCCAGCCCGCGTCATGAAACGCGATCGCTCTCCCGCTGTGATTCGCTTGCGCGAGTGCGGCTACCGTGTACTGAGGAGTGCGGCGCCGGCAGGTGGCGGCACCCCGCGGCAAGAAGCGCATCTGATCCGAACGCCGCTCTCGATTTACGTCGGCTACCGGCCAATAAGCATGCTATGTCTCTTGCGACGTACAGCGGACAGACGCCCCGCCCACCGACGAGAGTGAGAACCGGCCTCTGTTTGAAAAGAGGGTGCCTGGGGAAACGGCAACTTCGCGCTCCGCTTGTGGCCATTACGCGGCGCGCACGACTGTAATATTGGCAGAGCAGTTCATAGCCGTGTCAGCTTTCCGCAGGATGTGTTTTTTCAATCAGCCCAAGGGTGCTTCATGACCCCTTTAAAGCGGAACCCGTTCGTCCCCGTCGCAGTGCGAAACCAATGTTAACGCTAGTACCAGATCTTGACCTCCAAGGTGGTGCCGGTGGGAGATTTCTCCTGTGCGTTGTTGAACAATAAAAAATTTGCAGCGTGCGCGTTAACTAAAAGCCGAATTCTTCTGTCTCTCATTCCCCATTAGCAGCCATTGGCATGTTCCAGTAGGAAACGTTAGTAGATGTAGAAGTGTAACTGTTAGCTAAAAGCCGACTTCATCTGTCTCTCATTCCCATTAGCAGCCATTGTTTACCTCCAAGGTAGTGCCTGGTGAGATTTCTCCTGTGCGTGATTAAAGAATAAAAATTTTGTTCAAAACGCCGTTGATTGATGAAATAAACCAACGAAAGACGCCAGATGTTTTCTAAAAGCAAAACGAAAAGACGCCAGATGTTTCTAAAGCAAAACGAAAAGACGCCAGCTGCTTAACGAAAGACGCCAGATGTTTCTCCTCTCCTATCATCATCATGAACGGGTATATGTGCCACAGAATTTGGGCAGATCCCAATACTCACCGCTACTGCGTGGCCTGTAATAACCCTGACGGGTGAGAGAATGAGTACAAAGAAAGAAAGAAAGAAAGAAAGAAACAGAAAGACGGAAAGGACGATATAAAAAAAAGAAAAATTCCTTCCGAAAAAAATTCTTCACGAGACGGAATTCGAACCCGCGTACCCTCGATATGAAGGCGAGCGCCCTAACCAGCCGGCTATCCAGGCACGCTATAGCATAGCATAGCATAGCCTTGTATGTGTAGTAGGGGGATGGGAAATGGAAGTGAGCGACAGGAGGAGAGATGTGATGGTGTGATCGTGAACGCATCTCGAAGCCGCGCATCTCGAAGCTAATGTCGAGTCGAGTCGAAAAAACTTTACTGCAAGGGAATTCAAGACCTCCCAGGCCCCTGTGTCCCCGCGCGACCCCACCACACTCAAACGTTCATGTCTAATAAGTCCATGACGCTGGTAGCCCGGCGGGCGGCGATCTTCTGCCTTGCCGGGCCCGTGGAGCGTCGTGAGGTCTCCCAGTCCTCCCAGGTTTTGAGTGGCACCGACCCGCCGGGAGGAGGAGAAGACGGACAGGCCAGGAGAATGTGGGTTAGGTTTGCCCTCGGTGCATTGCACAGGGGGAAGGAAGGTGGGGCGTGTCGGTCGACGGGGAGTACGAGCGGCGACGGGCCCGTGCTTCGCTGTGCCCAGCTTAGCGCGACTTAGCGCAAACATTAAATTTTTTTTTTCTGTTAAGATACCCCTACTTCCCGCCGTCCTCGGCTCTGCGTTTACTGGGTAAGCGTACGCGGCCGGCCTGCGCTTTTGAGACTCCGTAACGCTGCTTCGTGACGGTGCTTCGTAACTCTATCATAGCAACGGTCCCGAGTAGCAGCTCTTCGATTTCTTCCCGTAACGGACAACGATTGCACCATTCCGGTTGATATATATCTTTCCTCGCACTGCTGTACCACTTAGCGGTTGCTTAACTGCGAACAAGAAGAAAGTGCGCTACATATATCTTCCCAATCTCGCGCCGTTGCGTGCATGCGTCCCTCCTGTGTAGAGAGAGAGAGAGAGAAAAAAGATGGCGACTCTCACCTTTTTCTAATCCCGTGCGCCTTGCGATCGCAATCTCGACTCGAGCCTGAATAAAATATGAGACTCGACACAGGCAAAGCATAGAAGAAACTTGTGACATGTGGCTACTGCCGCCGGTATATACTTCCTATATTGTGGAGAAAGTTTCCAGGGTCGACTTCTTTGTACGACAGCGCGCGCCACGCGCACGTGGCTTCCCTTTCCCTTGGCACCGGCCGCGCTCCTATTATCCATTAATCCGCGAAGCTTAGAGATCGCTATCTGCACACGCACGCGGAGAGCAAATCGCGCATCCGTCGATCGTGCGGTGGCGTCCTCTGGCCTCGTGGCTGTCTACGTATACTGCCTTTGGGAGGTTGCTGGTGTGTGTGTGTGTTGTGCGTGTGTGTGTGTGTTGTGTGTGTGTGTGTGTGTGTGTGTGTGTGTGTGTGTGTGTGTGTGTGTGTGTGTGTGTGTGTGTGTGTGTGTGTGTGTGTGTGTGTGTGTGTGTGTGTGTGTGTGTGTGTGTGTGTGTGTGTGTGTGTGTTCTTCTATGTTCTCTGCCTGTTTAAACGCCTCGCGTGAGTTAGTCGACTGCTCGAGAAGTCGTCCGCTTCCTGCCGTTATCTTTCGTAGAAAAGTGAGGAAAGAAATGAATATACGCAAATGGAAGCCACGCTATTTAATTTGATGTCTCCACCTGCCGTTCGACGCGCGGCATTCAACCAGCGCTTCCCGCAAAATGTCCACGCTCCCCCACCCAAAGGCGTGCAGTATAAGAGACGCCGTCCCGACGAAAAAAAAAAGAAAGAAAAAGAAAATTCAGAAGCCCATGTATTATCGAGAAAATGGGTGCAAGCAAAGCTTGCCGTGTGCGTGCCCAACGCACTACATTTTAGGGGCGAAGCTCCTTATAGCGGCACCCGTTCGTCCCTCGTAGCGTAGTATGTAACCAGTCTTACGCTTTTATCTGCAAGGTGGTGCCGGTGGGAGATTTTTCCTGTGCGTTGTTGAACAATAAGAAATTCGCAGCGTTAGCTAAAAGCCGACTTCTTCTGTCTCTCATTCCCATTAGCAGCCATTGTTTACCTCCAAGGTAGTGCCTGGTGAGATTTCTCCTGTGCGTGATTAAACAATAAAAATTTTGTTCAAAACGCCGTTGATTGATGAAATAAACCAACAAAAGACGCCAGATGTTTTGTAAAAGCAAAACGAAAGAACGCCAGATGTTTTCTAAGCAATGGTTTTCTAAACAATGAAAATTCACAGCGTACATGTAAAATTAAAGTGAGCTGCAAGTCGTCATAACTCTCATCGAACCTTTAGTATAAACGCGCCCGATCTGACGTCGGTGATGATGTACTGGGCAGAATTCACGGAAGATTCACGGTTTACCGATGAACCTCCGCAGCTTCGCCCACTCATCATCATTCACTCCGTGGATATGCTGTGATTTTTTTTTTATGTATTTCTATCGCATCGCGCAATATGCTCCCTCCTAACTGTTTCCTTGCTCGAGTGCCTGGAATCGGACCTTTATCCGCGTGCTTAGCAGCTTTAGTTGCTGCAGGCAACAACGACGGTCACGCGTTCATATTCAGGCAACAATGAAATGCGGCAACGTGGCACGACAAGTGAGCTCGATAAAAGATCAGATTTCCCTATCAGAAACGGCTGATCGCCTACAAGCCCACGGTCGAGATAGCATCGGTTATTCGGAAAACGGCGCATACAGATACGCATGTTACGGGAGCACCTTTGAGAGGGACACATTTCTTGCGCGCTCGCCGGCGCTGGAGTTTTCGCGTACGACGCCGCCACCGAAATTGATGAGTCCTAACAAGCTTCGCTTGAAAGCTTTCACCCGCGTGCGGACTGCGCTAATTAATAATAATAGGTCTTGGTGTTTTACGTCCCAAAACCACGATACGATTATGAGGGATTCCGTATATAGTGGAGGACTCCGGAAATTTTGACTGTCTTGTGTCCGTTAACGTGCACCTAAATCTAAGTACACGGATCGCTATAGTGTTTCACCTCCAGCGAAATGCGGCCGCCGAGGCCGGGATTCGATCCCGCGACCTTCGGGTCATCAAGACACTAATTATTAAGGCAGGCTCCTTGGTTTTCTGGACTAAATGCGCGCCATTTTGCTCAAGAAACTAATTATCTATGTTTCTCTTTTAACTTTTTTTTTTGTCCACGTGGGACGCCGTAGGCGTATCGCGTATTACGCCACGTACAGTCGAGCGCGATTTGAAGGTTATCGCGCGAGCGTCGACCAAGAACTACAACAGCGCCACGGCCCCAGAATCGCCTTTCGAGGAGAGGGAGGTATCAGGCAGGCTTCCCCCACTCGTTCCTTAACACTCCCGTATGAGGAAGGGGCACTTTCATTTATATATTTTGTTCAACTTAGCAAGCCGTGCAAACGAAGTAGTGCGAAGCACCAGCTTTACCATATCTTTCCCACCAATTTTGTTAGCGTCCGTGGAGATAAGAGCCAACGAAGAATACGCTAGATCGCAACAAATGAAAAGCTTAAAATAGAGAGAAAGGGTGTAGAATTCGTTGTAGGGGCGCCTGTTATAGCATGGAACAGCCAACGAGGGCGAGAGGAATGCGTAATCTTGATTTTCACTGTTCCGAACCGTATACCGCTATAGTCCCCTGGGACGCTAGGCCGGTCGACGCTCGCGCGATAACCTTCATATTGCCACGCCCACTTTTTGTCCTATTTTGATGTTTTTTGGGTTTGACCAGCAAGGGCGATTATCAACGCTCGACGCTGCCCGCGAAGCAGTGTTCGAGAGACTTCTCGATCGTAGTAGATCGTTTTGTTAAGATTTCGCGCCGCACGCGAATGTTCCAGCTTTATCGAGAGATAACGCCGCCACCAGCGATATCGCTGGAAAGTTCCATAGCACCTGTATAAAAAGCGACGCACTTGACCGCTTGTCAGTTGATCGACGGACGACGCCCTGTTCGCCGCTATCATTGTACAGCGTGTATTGCTGTAGTTCTAGTTCTCATTTTCCGGCCACAAGTTCGGCCGAATAAACAGTTTCATCCTGCAAACGCCGACTGCTGTCTTCGTCGACGTCACGACCACGTGACATCTGGTGGAGGTGCTGCTTCATGATCCGGACGCCACCGCGGAGCGCTGACCCAAGCCCAAGCCGCGAAGAAGACGACTCTAAGGTCAACCCGGATCCTCGAACCAGCCGCCGGCAGAAGGGACTACAACCAGAGTACGGGCTCCTTCCCGAAAACGCCAGGCAGCCGAAGACCATCACATCTACCGCCGAGACGATGACAGACCCCCTGCCACCTACAACGGTCGTCATGCATCAACCGAGGGAGCCGCCGACATTCCGCGGATCACCATGCGAGGATCCAGAAAGCTGGCTGGAGGCATACGACCGGGTCTCCACGTTCAACAACTGGGACTGCGACGAGAAGCTACGCCATGTCTACTTCGCCCTTGAAGATGGCGCAAGGACCTGGTTCGAGAATCGAGAGTCCACGCTAACATCATGGGACCTCTTCCGCACCGGATTTCTCCACACCTTCACGAGCGTCATCCGGAAAGAAAGGGCTGAAACCCTTCTCGAGACCCGTGTACAGCTCCCCAATGAGAACGTCGGACTGTACACCGAAGAAATGACTCGCCTATTCCGCCATGCCGATCCAGCCATGTCCGAAGAAAAGAAAGTTCGCTTCCTGATGCGGGGAGTGAAGGAGGAACTCTTCGCCGGACTTGTGCGCAACCCGCCGAAGACGGTCTCGGAATTCCTTTCGGAGGCCACCACAATCGAAAAGGCACTAGAAATCCGCACTAGGCAGTACAACCGCCGCATTCCTACGACGACCTACGGGGAGGTTCAGGCGCTGCAGTCTGATGACCTGCGTGACACCATCAGAGCGACTGTGCGGGAGGAGCTGCGCAAACTGTTACCTTCGCCGCAGCATCAAGTGGATTCAATAGCCGACGTTGTCCGCGAGGAAGTCCGCCAGTCGCTTGGAATTCCCGAAGCACCGCAGGCTCAGCCGGAAGCCATGAGCTATGCTGCTGCAGCCCGACGCAACGCCCCCCCTCCTCGCCCACGTCAAGACGCCGCGCCGCCGCAGCAGTTCCGCCGCCAGGCACCGCCGCCACCCCCACCGACGCCATACCGCCCGCCGACAGGACAACGCTGCGCCCCCCGAAAGACCGACGTTTGGCGTGCCACTGACAACCGACCGCTCTGCTATCACTGCGGGGAAGCCGGCCACACATACCGCCGATGCCAGTATCGACAGATGGGGCTACGCGGATTCGCCGTCAACGCGCCGCGCCCGCAGCCAGGCGAACGGCCTCGCGACATCGACGACTACCTCACCGGAACACAGTGGGAAGAACGACGACCTTCCCGCTCGCCGTCGCCCGGCCGCTACATGTCACCGCACCGCCGGCAGTACACTGGCCCAAACCGGGGCCGGTCGCCTAGCCCGTATCCGGGAAACTAAGGGCAGCAACCGATGGAGGTGCGGTTGCTGTACGACGAACTGCCGAAGATCCTCCGCGGCCGCCGACGACGACCAACGCGACGAGACCTTCAGAACACGACGCAAACCGGACGGAGCCCTCACGACGAAACTTCGCGGCCCGAAGAAAACCTGACGACGCAACGTCGAAACAGCGGGACAAATCGACTAAGCCGTGATCCGACGCCACGACCTAACCGCAACGCAAGACGACGAACAAGCGACCTCGATGTTCTTATCGACGGCCACAGCGTCACAGCTCTCGTCGACACCGGAGGCCGACTATTCCGTCGTCAGTGGGCCATTCGCCACCAAGCTGAAGAAAGTAAAGACCGCTTGGAGTGGACCAGAAATCCGGACAGCTGGAGGCCACCTGATAACGCCGATTGGTGTCTGCACGGCGAGAGTCACCATCAATAACCGCACTTATCCTGCGAGCTTTGTAATCCTAAAAAACTGCTCCAGGGATGTGATACTAGGAATGGACTTCCTAAGTGACCACGGCGCCGTTATCGACCTGAGGTCTGAGTCGATAACACTAACCTCAGACAAAGCGCTCCCGCCCCACGCGACGCCAGGGAACCATGCACTGTATGTGATTAGAAGAGCAGGTGACCGTTCCGCCACGCTCCAGCGTCATTATTTCCGTCGGCACCGAAAAACCTGCGAACCTTGAATGCGTAATCGACGGCGATCAGCAACTACTCCTGAATCGTCAAATTTGCGTCGCAAGAGGTATCGCCGAGCTGCATGACGGTAAAGCAAAGGTACTGCTGACAAACTTCAGCCACGAATATAGGCACCTCAACATGGGTACGACGGTTGCCTACATCGACGAATGTGTAGCCGCAGCGATGCTTTCGCCCTCTTCGATGCTGTCGAACCTGCTCGATGAAAAGAGGTCCCGAACGGGATTTTGACGTCAACCCGAGCCTTCCGAAGGTCAAGCAAGATTAAGCTCAAAACCCTGCTCCTGCAATACAAGGACTGTTTTCTCGTCGTCATCGCGGGTCCGACAAACGCCCCTTGCTAAGCACCGCATTATAACAGAAGAAAATGCTCGACCACTCCGTCAGAGTCCCTACCGGGTTTCGACGCGGGAACGGGAGGCCGTGAAGAACAGGTCGACGAAATGCTATGCGACGACATCATCCAGCCGTCGAAGAGTCCGTGGGCATCCCCCGTGGTGCTAGTGAAGAAGAAGGATGGGACTCTTCGTTTTTGCGTCGATTATCGTCGCCTGAACAAAGTCACGAAGAAGGACGTGTATCCCCTTCCCCGGATAGACGACACCCTGGATCGATTACACAACGCAAAGTACTTTTCGTCGATGGACCTCAAAGACCGGTTACTGGCAAATAGAAGTCGACGAGAGAGACCGAGAAAAGACTGCCTTTATAACGCCAGACGGCCTGTTGAGTTCAAGGTCATGCCTTTTGGTCTTGCTCGGCACCTGCGACTTTTCAACGGGTATGGATACAGTACTGGCCGGCTTGAAGTGGCAGACGTGCCTCGTGTACTTGGACGACGTCGTAGTGTTTTCCTCAAACTTCGACGAACACCTTCGGCGCCTTGAAGCTGTTACTTCAAGCAATCAAGACCTCCGGACTCACTTTGAAGCCTGAAAAGTGCCGCTTCGCGTACGAGGAGCTCTTGTTCTTGGGTCATGTGATCAGCAAGGATGGTGTTCGCCCGGACCCGCGGAAAACAGCTGCCATCGCTGACTTCCCGACGCCCACCGACAAGAAGGCCGTACGCCGTTTTCTCGGCTTGTGCGCCTATTACAGACGTTTCGTCAAGGAATTTTCACGGATCGCCGAGCCACTGACGCAACTCACGAAGGCGGACGTCGAATTCAGGTGGGAAACATCGCAAGTTCAGGCATTTCAAGAATTGAAACGACGCCTGCAGACGCATCCGATACTTGCGCATTTCGACGGGCACGCCGATACGGAAATCCACACCGACGCAAGCAGCGTAGGACTCGGCGCCGTCCTTGTGCAGAAGACCGACGGATTGGAAAGGGTCATCAGTTATGCTAGCCGGTCGCTATCAAAGGCAGAAATCAACTATTCCACAACAGAGAAGGAGTGTCTGGCCATCATCTGGGCTACATCGAAGTTTCGCCCCTACATCTACGGCCGGCCCTTCAAAGTTGTGAGCGACCACCACGCCTTGTGTTGGCTAGCCAACTTGAAGGACCCTTCAGGTCGCCTCGCACGGTGGAGCCTAAGACTCCAAGAATTCGACATTACCGTCGTTTACAAGTCCGGAAGAAAACACTCCGACGCCGACTGCTTGTCTCGTGCCCCCGTCGACGCACCGCCGCAGGACGACCACGATGATGACTGCTTCTTGGGAACCATAAGTGCCGACGACTTCGCTGAACGACAGCAAGCCGACCCGGAACTCAGGGGCCTTGTGGAATACCTCAAGGGCAGGACCGCCGTTGTTCCAAAAGTATTCTGGAGGGGATTGGCGTCATTTCACTTGAAAAACGACGTCCTCGTAAAGAAGAACTTCTCTCCGGCCCGGGCCGACTACCTCATCGTTGTACCTTCGGCACTGCGACCAGAGGTTCTGCAGGCCCTGCACGACGACCCGACGGCTGGCCACCTCGGCTTTTCCCGCACGCTCGCGAGGATACAGGAAAATAATACTGGCCACGCCTTCCTGCCGACGTCGCCCACTACGTTAAGACTTGCCGAGATGCCAGCGACGGAAGACACCGCCGACTAGGCCAGCGGGACTTCTGCAGCCAATCGAACCACCTCACCGGCCGTTCCAGCAAATCGGGATGGACCTACTGGGGCCGTTCCCGACGTCGACTTCCGGCAACAAGTGGATCGTCGTAGCAACTGACTACCTCACCCGCTACGCCGAGACAAAGGCCTTGCCCAAAGGCAGTGCCGCCGAGGTAGCCAAGTTCTTCGTGGAGAACATCATCTTGCGTCATGGCGCCCCAGAGGTCCTCATCACAGGACAGAGGTACCGCCTTTACTGCGGACCTAACTCAGGCGATCTTAAAATACAGCGAGACGAGCCACCGCCGCACCACCGCCTACCATCCGCAGACCAATGGCCTCACCGAGCGTCTAAATAAGACCATCGCCGACATGTGGCCATGTACGTCGACGTTGAGCACAAGACGTGGGACGCCGTCCTTCCGTACGTGACCTTCGCTTACAACACGGCCGTCCAAGAAACGACGCAGATGACGCCGTACAAGTTGGTTTACGGAAGGAGCCCGGCGACGACACTGGACGCCATGCTACCGAATGTCACCGACGAAGAAAACCTCGACGCCGCACGCTTACTTACAACGTGCCGAGGAAGCTCGACAGCTCGCCCGCCTGCGCATCAAGACCCAGCAGCACACCGATAGCCGTCGCTACAATCTGCGGACCGACGCTTCGTGGAATACCAGCCCGGCGACCGCGTCTGGGTCTGGACGCCGATACGCCGACGTGGCCTTAGCGAAAAACTCCTTCGGCGATACTTCGGACCCTACAAGGTTCTTTCGACGTCTCGGCGCTCTGACTACGAGGTCATCCCGGACGGCATTACGAACTCCCAGCGACGCCGCGCACGGGCTGAAGTCGTCCATGTCGTGCGTCTTAAGCCGTTTTTTGCACGTTAGCGAACCTGGGGATTCTACTTTTACCTTTGTTATTGTAATTTATTTATGTATGCACTTGTGTTTTTTTTCTCTTCTTTGTTCTTTCGCAAGCATCGGGACGATGCTTTTTCAGAGGGGGGCAATGCCACGCCACTTTTTGTCCTATTTTGATGTTTTTGGGTTTGACCAGCAAGGGCGATTATCAACGCTCGACGCTGCCCGCGAAGCAGTGTTCGAGAGACTTCTCGATCGTAGTAGATCGTTTTGTTAAGATTTCGCGCCCGCACGCGAATGTTCCAGCTTTATCGAGAGATAACGCCGCCACCAGCGATATCGCTGGAAAGTTCCATAGCACGTATAAAAAGCGGACGCACTTGACGCTTGTCAGTTGATCGACGGACGACGCCCTGTTCGCCGCTATCATTGTACAGCGTGTATTGCTGTAGTTCTAGTTCTCATTTTCCGGCCACAAGGTCGGCGAATAAACAGTTTCATCCTGCAAACGCCGACTGCTGTCTTCGTCGACGTCACGGCCACGTGACAATATCGCGCTCGACTGTACATTGAATGTTCCGGTCACGCGTGTGGCGTCGATGGCGAAGAAAGGCATAGCCGTAAAACTCCACCGCGAAACGGCTTTTTATCGCCCCTAGTCGCCAGCGGCACTTGAAGTTGTCGCTGAGCGCGCGTACAGGTTCGAATACACTTGTCTCGAGGGCTATGTAACGCGTCGTATATCCGATGAGTTTCGATCGGGCTGTCATTGGAGCAGGATCGTTCGAATTTCTTTCTTTCTTTTCTTTCTTTCTCTTTCTTCTTTCTTTCTTCTTTCTTTCTTTCTTTCTTTCGTTCTTTCTTTCTTTCTTTCTCTTTCTTTCTTTCTTTCTTTCTTTCTTCTTTCTTTCTTTCTTCTTTCTTTCTTTCTTTCTTTCTTTCTTTCTTTCTTTCTTCAAGATTTGGGCAATCAATGCTAAAGTCTGAGATGTATCTGAAAGATTGCGAAACTGCCTATGTAAAATTAGTATACAGCTCAATCGTTGGATCGAAAGTGAATAACGCAATGCTCCTGTTGCAATGGTGGATATCTATCATTAGCGTGCGTTACCCAACGCAAGCCATCATTAAGCCAACACGTGGCAACACTGTAGCCGGCATTTGTCAACAGTAGAAGCCGCAGCAGTAGCAGTCCTATAGCCAACTTTAGGCGACATTAATCAGCGCTAAGCGCTTACTGTGCTGGTTTTCTACCTTAAATACGCTAAACGATCACCGTTTTGCCGCTCTTCACTAATCGTGAGGAGTATGTTGAGATATATAATCACATCAGTACAGCGCACCCAGGATTTCTCTCGGGAGAGCGGATGGTGGTGAAATTTTGACAAGATCATGGGACTGCAGGGGAGGGGGCAGGGGGTGGGGGGAGCAGCCACCTTCCATAATATGCTATCTTTTAACGCGATAGCGTTAAAGAGCTCGTATCGCAGAAATTGCGCTGTCGGCGTCGGGGCCGTTGGTTGTGAGCGAAAAATCATCATCATGTCCGTGACCGAAAAATCGAAACAAGCTGCAAATTAAAATAAATAATAAAAACGTTGGGTCCGAATGAGAATCGAACCCAGGCCGTCTGCGTGGCAAGCAGGTGTTCTACCACGCAGCCACGCCTCTGCTTGGAGCTGCACTGAAAGTAACTTCATGCTTCCCAAAACTACGAGTCTGTATACAGGTGTCACAGTACGAGATGTAATATCGAAGTAGTATTGCGTGGTACAAAGTGTACATTGCCATGCCAATACACCATGCCAATATCATAACGACTTCGTGGTTTAAACACAGCCACCCATTACAAAAGGCACACACATTACTGCGCGTATTCCCTTAAGACCACGTAGGCGGTGCATCGCAAATTCGAAGAAGTTTTCTCGCGCATAATTGCTCTGGTTTAAAGCATGCTACACATTACATAAGGCACACGCCTTAGTGGGCGCATTCTGTTAAACCCTCGTAGTGTTCGAAACGCGCAGTAGGAACAGAATATCGCTATCGCGTCAGCTCTAAAGGCGAAGCTTAAGCGTCCCCCAATTTTTTTGCCTCACTATAGGAATCCGACCAGAAAATAAAGTGCCAAATATACTATCAGCGGTTTGCGCTCCTTCAGTTTGGGGTTAACGAGTGAATATAGCACATACATTTCTTGAGTCAATCAAGGAAAATTAGACCCCAAGCCATCCT